>NW_011948420.1:9294805-9298092 GCF_000503995.2 Ceratosolen solmsi marchali
TAAAATAAAAAAAAATAAAAAAAAAAAAAGGGGGAGGCCGTTCGCCAGCTTTTCCGCTCCACCACTCGCGGCGGCATTCAGGCGTTTGCCAAAATCCAGGCGTCGGAGGCGCTTCGAGTCAAAAGCAACCTCAAACCTCAAGTCGGAGCGGCGGCACTCGGCGAAACTGCCACTGATCTGCCCTCAAAATTCGTCGTCGTCGGGTCGCGGCCAACCGACCACGATTGAACCAGGAGGTGGTAGCCACCGAGCCTTGGACAGCGAGGAAGATGCGCTATGCCGCACTGACGCCCAGGAGCAGCCGCGATGAAGAGTCCAAGGATTCAGGAGCGCAAGACGACGAGCCACCGCGAGCTGAAACGGCCGCGCCAGCGGTCTACCGTTATTGATCCGCCGCCCCAGGAGGCCGTCACCTGGTCGGGGCTCCTCTCGCTGCCGCGCGAGATTCACCTCGCGATTTTGAGCCTTCTCGGACCCCGGGACCTCCAAGCAGTGCGCCGCGTCTCCACCTACTTCGAGACGGTCTCGCGCGACCCGAGCCTCTGGAGGGATTACGAGGTTCGCCGCCAATTCGCGAGATCCAACCTCTCCTCGTTCGCGCCCTTCCTCTCCCGCGTGCCGCGTACGCTCGTCTTAACCTTAGCCCGAGCGACCGCCGCTCTAACCCCGGATCGTTCCATAAGCCCACCCCCGTACCCACAATCCGTACCGGCAAATCTTTCGTCGACCCTAACCGGCAACCTCTTCACCTCTTCATCAGCCCACTCGATCAATTCTTCATACTTATGCCTTTGTGAGCAATCTGCATCCCGGCCAAAGTATTTGAATATTGACTAATCAAGGCATAATACGTACAATGTCAACGGTCCTTTGAATATTTTCTTTGAAAATTTCGCCCGATTAACAACGGCTTATTGTCATTTGAAAATTCGGATGCGTGCGTGCGTGCGCGCGCGCGCGCGCGCGCGCGTGTGTGTGTGTGTGTGTGTGTGGTTGCACATGTACTAAACGCCTTTGAGGTTAAATATTAAGATGATTATCGAACCAATTGCGCGCAGTTAGGAAGGCACAACACACGAGTTGATCGTAACAATAAAATACGTCTAGGCGACAAAATCGTATCGAATTTCTTATCGCATTTCAATTGAAAATTATCTATTTGGCATATGTAATTTAGTTGTGCGATAAACGCTCTCGTCTCCTCTTTTTCTCTCGCTCATTACAGTGCCTCGACAGCTTTAATTATTTTTTAAATCAACACACACGCACGCACGCACGCACGCACGCACGCACACGCACAGAGAGAGAGAGAGAGAGAGAGAGAGAGAGAGTCCTGATATAATATCGTTCTAATCGATGTGGACTTAAGACTAATCTTCTAAATGGACATAAGCATAATATTAATCAATTTATTTGAAAAATGTGCAGATAATATTAAATCACAACATTTCCCGACCCACCACCTTCTTTCTTTAAGTAATACCTTCCGAATCCGAATTGGAAGCCCTAGATTTCTCTAAAATTCAATAACATTTTTCAATTGATTTCCATATTTGATTGATTGCCATATTTCTAATTCACCACCTAAGTGGATTAGCGACAATTTTAAGCAAACACGAGTTAAATAATCATACAAAATTATTGAAAGCTTTATTGAATTCTAATTACCTAACTAATTATTCAGCTAATATATTAATAAATTATGAAGGATGACGATATTTATATATTTGTGTAATAACTGCAGGTGTGGAACAATGATATGACTACATCAGATGTAATCAATGATTTAAAACGTATGCCACTTCTAAAGAAGATTCATATAAATAGCCGAGTCGATTCTGATGATATTTTAAGGCAGATATCATTATCGAATAAAAAGCTGGAACAACTTTATTTATCCAATTGTACAGGTACAGCGATCGTTTATTTAGCGACCAATATACTCAGGCTTTAGTGAAAATGAACTCTTAACGTCTATTATATGGATTATTGTCATAATTTTCCAAAATCGTCTGCGATGAAAATAGTTCGATAAATAGTCGATAAATAAACGATTTGTAATAAAGTATTAAGAAAAATTTATATTATATTACATTATTTTCACAATGTTTTAATAATGACGCTCGTATCGGGTCAGGTAGCTTTGCTATATCAATAATACTCTTTGACGGTCTATTGTTTTCTAATTTTAAGCAGTTTATCAAATAAATGAATTTTTACATCTTCGTCATTTTTATCATTTACAAAAACAACTAATATATATATATATATATATATATATATATATATATATATATTATTGTTTAAATTATTTGTTTAAATTATTTGTTAAAATTATTACCGCAATTCCCACCCAGTACAATATTTATTTAGCCACTCGTATACTTATGTAGAAAGTTTTCCATTTTAATAATTGTATTTTAATAATTGTATTTTAATAATTGAAAGAAAGAGCTAAGGGTAAAAATTCGTTTATATCGAATGGGGAGCTTGAACGTTTTAAGAAATATGCAATTAAGTTCCGAAAGTCATAAGTAACTGCTCAAAACTGTAAATATGGGGTAGGCTAATTGCACTTTAGGATGCGAAAGTTTTTCTTTCCATTTTTCTTTAATTTGTGAGATCGTATTATAGTTAATCGTTGCACAAGTCTGATTCTGAAAGAAAGAAAGAAAGAAAGAAAAAAAAAACCAGAAAGAAGAGACACGTCGATAAGTGACAATTTTCTTCAAATTGTCTCGTTAACCGAAATTATTGCTCGGCTGCCTCGGCCAAGCATTCCCAAGCCCATTTCCTCCGCCCTAACTCCCGTAACTTCCCATGACAGGCTCGATGTTCAACCGCTACCTGCGCCCGGCCTACCTCACACGCATCCTCGAGCGATGCCGTCGGCTGCACACGGTGAGCATCTTCGGGACGCGATTCCGCGGATTGAAATTCTACCAGCTGCTGGGAAAGGCAGGGGCTCGGTTGCGCGTCATCTCCGCGACGGCGACGCGCGCCCAATTCGAGACCTTCGCCCGGCACGCGAGTCACATCGCGGAGAAGGACCGCGACCTCATCTGCATCCTGAGCGGCGCCGCGGCGCGCAATAGCTGGGGCCCCATGCACTATCACGTGACCGAGAGGAAAGGCCAGCCCAACACGATTCTCATCAGCTACTCCATCGACGCGACCAACTTGGCCTGCCTCCAACTGCAGACACTGCCCACGACAACAAGGACAACCGCGTAAAATCCTTCGCGCCCTCTATCCATCCACCACATCCCCCCCCCCCCCAAAAAAAA
>NW_011948420.1:9298263-9309250 GCF_000503995.2 Ceratosolen solmsi marchali
TCTCCCCCCCCCCCCCCCCCCCCCCCGCAAAAAAAAAACCTCCGCAAGTCCACCAAGCCACCCAGCCCCCTTCCACCCAAGCCCCCACCGTCCTATCCCAATCAGCTGTCCCGACCATTGTCGCATGAATTGACGATGCGACGTAATTGTGACGTTTGTTTACGCCCGCTTGGGCCAAACTCTGAAATTGGCACTGTCCCCTCGTAATTTCCATGTTGCAGACTTTTGACGGTTGCGTTTGAACGTTATGTGCGAGTTACTTTGTTTATTTTACAAATTTTGACTGTACAAAAGTGTGTAGCACGCGCGTTGTGACATCTCACTGAAATATATTCAATATTTTGCGTGGATGCTGTCATCGATCAAGTGTTCTCTTTCCTTGCTAATCTAATTGGCCAAATCGAAAATCAAATACTTTGGTTTAATTATTGTTAACCGTGAATAAAAGGTTGGCATTTTATTTAGCGGAAAGTTCGATTGTAATTTTAAATTTAATTTTATTTATTTAATATACCAAAGCTTATTTATTTAACATTAATGCTTTTTTTTTTTTTTTATAACAATTAATAATTTTATTTTATTTTTTTTCAAAAACAAGTTTTTTAAACCGTTGTTGTTAAGGAGCTGACACAATTGCACAATTCAGATCCTCCTAATTTTATATTTACATTTAACTGACGATTGATAAATTATTTTATCGGTTAATTCCGAAAGGAACATTTTTCGTAATTGGTGAATAAATAAATTTATATTAAACGAAAACAAAAGTATACAAATTGCGAATTAATGTGATTATGAATGCGCGCGCGCATTTGTTCAAACGAACGAAAGAGGCCGAAATTTTGGAACGAAATTCAGAGCTTCGACGAAAATGACCTGTTCTTCTCAAAATCATGTAATTGTGCCTTAAATTCATTTGTTGTTATTACTTCTTGTATAAATTTTCTATAAATTCGTCCTACTCCCGAATGAGTGGAAAAAAAAAAAAAAAAAAAAAAAAATATTGAAAATTGTAAATCATATTATGCTAAATTAAAATAATTGTGAATATTATATTAAAGGTAGTAAACTGGTTGCGTTTTTAAAGTTTATGTATGTAATAAATTCGAATTTTAATCTATATGTACTTGAATTCAACAAATCTCTAGTAATTGCATTCAGGATGGCAGGTACTAATTTTAAAATAAAACTCTTTATTAAATTAAAAACCACTTATTTACAACTTTTATCGACGTATATATGTATATACAGTCATTTCTTAAATCAATGCATTATCGTATCGTTTATAATTATCATTATCGTTCATTATAATTAATTTATCATCATCATCATCATCATCATCATCATCATCATCATCATCATTATCATCATCATTATTATTATTTGTTATTGTTGTTATTATTATTAATCTTATAAATATATAGTAAGGATTGAATTAACGTTAAATAGAATGTGTTTGTGCTATATTATTGTTGACATCTACTAACTTATTCGTACAAATCTCATATTGCGAGAAATTCAGGCAGCAAATACTTACACATAAAATTTCAAATAATAAATATTATTTGAATAATAGAAATTACTTTTACCATTACAATAGATTTACCGATATTATTATTAAATTATTTTATCGTAATTTATTAACATGCATTATGCTATATTAGAGAACTTTATTAAAAAACAAAATAAACAATAATGTATGACACAATATATTACTAAATATATCTGTATATGTATATATATATTAACGTAGACATAAGTTTTTAATCAGGAAACTGTATTTTATGCTCCTTATATATCAACAATTTATATTCACAATTTAAAGAATCGTACATTCGGACATTGCTCTAAATAAAGAATTATTCGTACCTCTGTTATATAGCGAGTAAACGTTGTTAATGATAATTGGATAACATAAAGCGTGAGGATAGTTTTTCGAAAACTGCCATACCGCTTCAAACTATCTAAACGCAGTCGCCATTAAATTTAAATGTCTAGCCAGGCTTCGCAAACACACCAACCTTCCACCGTTGCTTCTACTTCCATAAATCATGCGTGAGGTTGCCGGCCAAGAGCCAAGTGACAATCGTGACAAGAAAACTCGGGCGGCTTCAACTTTGTCAGGAACTGCGCTTATCGGCTCCCGGAGTTACGCGAACAAATTGAGATGAGCGAGGGTACGCAGCGCTCAAAGCCCGCTCGGATCGGTCTCGCCTCGCGTACTAATTTCATCGACACCTTGAAAAAGGAAAAGCCTCGGCGGCCGAGCCGCGACGCCATAGAAAAGCCCGACACGAAGGCACGCGCTCGCGTAGGAGGAAGCGAGAGAGCGTGGCGAGGTCGCTGACGCGTGTCCAACGTCGCAAGAGCCCGGATGAGTGGTACGAAAATTAACGATCCTGCACCCGGAGGACCCATTCTGATGGGGCTTGATACCGTGAACGCTTGTTCTCGATAAATTCCTGAACTACATCGGATTGGAGAATAAACATCGCAATATTCGGAGAGCGGGAGGAAGGTATCCATCAAACGACCTTGGGCTTTGCGAGCGCCGTGGCTCGAGACGTACTTTCTTGTCGTTGACTCACATTTAACGAGTCCATTTACCTATCGTATCGCCTTAATTGCCAGTTATTTATTAATTCGATTTCTAATGCGAAAGTCCCAAGGGCCTATCTCGCTGCTCTATTGCGGCTACCGCCTCTCCAAGTTGAGGATGTTGTGTAAACTCTCCGTTATTCCTTCCACAATAAATGATTACGGACAATAGAGATGCTACCATCTACACACACGCGCGCGCACACACCAGCACAACGCAAACAAACAAACAAAATAGTACTTTTAAATTCAATGATTTGAAAATGGTTTACCTTTTCCTTATTACGTAAATTTACATCATTGTGCGTGAAAGGCTGTCGTAATATCTATTTGTACCAATAGACCGTGAAATTTATATCTCTTGCACAGTTATTAACTATTCATATTTAACGATATAAAAAAACTTTTTTTACTTTATTAGATATAGTGGCATTTAACCAGTTGATAATAACATTTTAAAAATAGAATCATTCTACGTGCACATATTGACAATTTATTATTTCATCTTTTTATAAATCCTTAAAAATTAATATTTTCGTTCAAAGACCTTTTTAATTTATTAAGGAGTATAAGCAATTGATTAAATATAGTGAAGGATACCATGTCAATATTTCGTTTTCCTTACGTGATTGCCAAATCGGAAATATATAAAAGAAATTATTTTCATCCCTATATGTCGCTCAAACACTTTATTTTTTCGAATTATTTGCAATAAAAATATTAAATAAATCATTTATTATTAATATTAGTTGATAGAATCGCTCAAATTTATAGGTTATAGTAACAGGATGGAATTGCTCTGTGGATCATCAGTATATAAGTCCTTGATGAATCTAGAATAGAAATTGTATGTTCGTCTGTTAAACATACACCTACAATTTTTCTTTATTTCTCATTGGCCGTAAATATATTCAGTTTATACATTAAATTATTATATTCTACAGACATTAAAGTATCACAAAAATAAATACTTTTTACCTATTAAGTATCTAATTAATACCTTATGCTAATTAAAAAAAAATTTTCGTGCAAAAAATTCAAGGTAAGTTAATGATTTTCTAATTATATTAAAAATATTTAAGTATTAATTCAAAAGATGGGATAAAATATTTTGACAATAATAATTTTTTTTATCGCACTTCTAATGTGAATTCCTTATTGTTCATTTATTATTTTTATACATTCATTAGCTTTGCATAAATATAATAGCAGATGAAAAATATTATGAATTATGTTTCACGTGTTTTGGCAATATAGAAAAAATATATTCTAAATTTTGCTCGGGTGGAAATAATTAATAATATTAAAAAATTATATGTGTTTACTGATCATTTATTTATAACACTTCATTCGTAATACTTATAAAGCTATTTGCTTAATTAATGTAACAATTGCATATTATGACAGAAACGGATGTAAATTTTTTTCCAAGATGTAAAAATAACTAATATATATTAATAAAAATATTTATAAATTTATTTCGGTACATTTGATAATATAATTTTTTAATGCACGATTAATAATATGTATATATATATATATATATATATATATTGTGGTATAAATTAAATAAATTTTAATTTTTAAAAATAAGAATTTTTCTTTTTATTATCAAACTGTTAGTTAAAAGTCAAAGTACTTTTAAGCAGATGCCAATTGTAGTCCAAATTTCTAAAAGATAATTAATTAGTTTGTCGCGTATTCTTTAGTAATATGGGATTCGATAAATCAATTTTCTGTATAATAAGGGGGATGTAATAAACGTCTCGCATGTGTTGTCAAAATAATTAACGTAAATCGTGGAAAAAAATTTCTGTATATCCACACAATTGTTGCTATGCTTTCCAATTGATAATTAAACGTTTCGTTTCTTGGTAATTTACTTCAATCGTACTAATTCGTGTATTGCAACTGATTATTTGTTATATATTTGCGTTTAAATCTATTAATCTTTCCCATTCGTTATGCCAGTATAGAAAATGAAAACTTGATAATCGTTGTTGGCATTAATTGCGTTTGCATTATTGCCAATGAAACATAATTTAGTAATTAATTATTTATTTACATTATTTTTAATAAGAGTATGGATGGATATAATAGCGACTGAAAACAGTAAGATGATAAGGTTAATCATGATAAAAATCCTAAATAAATATAATAGTAAAAAAAAAATGTTCTTCATGCTAATTTGCTATGGATGAAGTAATTTTAATGAAATAAAATAATTGCAATATTAGAATAGATTGAAAGAAATTTTGAATTTCTTAATAACGACATTAAACGTCTTTATGATGATATATACTATTAGTTGATGAAAATGCCAGAATTTTCTCAACAAATCATGAAATATTTTGAGCAAACTAAATCCAAATTTGCTAAGATTTTTCAAATTTATCAAATATCAATAGATTAGATTAAAAAATGTAATATGACAGGTATAAATACCTAATCGTGTATATTTAAATTTTTGATATTACAACACATCACTACATTTGACATTAAATAAATTAATATTTCATAAATAACTTAAAAGCTTGCTTATCTTGAGTGAATAATTGTGAATAAAGAACATTATGAACATTATAATTTATACATAAATGTAATTATAATTCTTAATATTCTTTTTAGAAATTTTTGTTATTTTAATTAATGATATTTTACATTTGCTACCGTCAACATTTTATCCGGAGTAAAATCGATTATGAAACATATAAGCTATTTTTATCCACAACAGCCACATTTATAAAAATAAATGATGATTAATTATTTATTCCAATTACAAATTACATTTTTAATATCAATCGGGTGAATAATATTTAATTTATACTTTAAGCAAATATTCAGCAAACTAATTTATACGTTTGTAATAATGTTAAACATTTTATATATTTATTTCTTATATTCTCACATTTTTATTCGTTTAGCTTTAGTGGTAATATAATATAATTATTGAGTATTAAATTCTTTTGTTAATTCACCGTATTTCACATTCCGCGACGATCATAAGTAGACGATAAACCGATGTTGATGTAATTATAATAAGCATTGTATATAAATAGACTATTTTCTTTCCATCCCAAAACTAGTTTGCGGTTTAATTAATAATATGACCTGCCAATGTTTCAATGCTTAAATAACTAAATAACGGCGTAAAATAACATCTAGCGAATTTCTAAGAGCTTTGAATATTCTACGATAAGATTGTACTCTAAAACAAATTGTAATAATTAGAATAAATTTTGATGTCGACGTATAATAAATTAGGGATGAAATATATAATAACAACTGGCACACGTAGATTATAGTCGGCCGATTTTGTAAATTTTGAGTGATTGGTTGATGGCAGCATCGTAATGCATATTATTAGAAACAGTAATTCGGCTTAAAAAAATGTCGGCAAAAAGCATATAGCACAAATAGTTAATAGCGCACGCGTCATTAATTGCACAATATTGGCATTCTTAATCAGATTTCGATAAGCCATGAAAGGGGATAAAATGGGCTTCCGGGCTGCAAGAGCGACATCACAAGGGAAAATAATGTTACTGAGTTTTTCACAGGCAATTAAAGGTAAGAAAACAAGGAGTTTAAGGCAGTTTAAGGCAAAAAATCTAGGTGCAATTAGGCCGCTGGAACTCTTATAGCGCGAGTAGGGCTATTAGGGCCCCTCTTATCATATGGATCGCGCGCACGCGAGTGGCCAATCGGTATGGCAATCACGAACGCGATTGATAATGAACGCGTAGAGTCGATCCATTATGTTGTGGCGTAAGCGCAGGTTTGCCCCCATCATCGAGGAGAAATCCGAGAAACTCAGTGGCACGTGTTTGTTCGAGTAATATTTCTTTGCTGCTCTCGATTGCTCATCGCTCGTTATCTCACAACTTTTGACCAAGAAGTAGTTTGTGCACCAACGATTTCTGTAATCGGCGATGCGCTGTGATTTTATGTGCTGTAAGAAGCAGCAGCAATCCGAGTGAGGTTTACATTAATTGCTTCCGTTACATCCTTCCGTGCCATATCTTTCTTCTTACGAGTAATGGCTATTTCATTCGACGATATTAATCGATTTTCATTGATAATTTCTGGGATCGTTCGCTATTTTTTTTTATTTTTTTTTTTATTTTTGTTTTTTTTTTTGCTCGTTATCCTTATAAACGTCATTTTCGAAATATCTTATGCCTAATATGTATTATCTGCTCGTTAACTAATCTTTCGTGAGTTTCCGGCCATTATTTGAAACTCAATCATCGTACCGAAAGACCATTGGCAAAACTATGCTGGCAAATTGCAATGGTTTTTCATTGTCAAAGAAATTTCGATCAATGATATATCGAATTTATAAACTACAAATGTCGAGCTTTCCCCGTACTCGCCAACTTCTGCTAATTCTCTTTTAAATAGCATCGACAATTGTTATTGGTTTTTTTCTTCTTTTTTTTTTTTTTAAAGGGAACAAATTTTTAAAGAGTAATCACCGTAAAGATTGATCATTACGAGAGATAATTATCGAGAATGTCTAACTATAAGAACCATAAGCGATTCGTGACTAAGTACAATTGTATAGTCGACTACAATGTTAATTCTTCAAAAGATCGGATAAAGTTATGCGGATCCTCGTGGCCTCGCGATCCACGATACAAGACTGTAAAGTAGAAAGCTCTTGGTAATATCCGCAAAAGCTTGCGTTACACGAACGTAAATGAAACTGGGCCACGGAACTTTCGACCTCCAAAACAATTAGATGACTCGGAAGCTCCGGTCTCGAAACTCCGTTTGTACGCGTGAGTGGCTTGCAGATGACAGAACAAACTATCCTTCACTTCCGGCTACGTCGCAACGCTTAGATTCCCAAGAGCGAGACTTTGGTGGTTTGGTGATTCGGGGGGGGGGGGGAGAGTCCTGGAGAGCCCCCGCGAAATCCGCCCACGTGTCGAAAATGAAAATGAACGGCCACGCAGTCGCTGTGCACACGAGAGCGAACGGAAACAATGCCCGCGACACGCGAACTACTTGCACGCGTCCGTCCATCTCTCTCTCTCTCTCTCTCTCTCTCTCTCTCTCTCTCTCTGTCTCTCTGTCTCTCTCTCTCTTTCTCTTTATGCCCGAGGTGCTCGCATGCTCGGAGAATGCCTGTTACCTACGATCGTACGTGAAAACTTATACCATCGAGTCAAGCGCAAACCCATATTATCGCCTATTGTCTCTTTTCTTGGCGCCCCTCCCCACCACCACCAACGCCACGATTGATACACCAAAGCACGCACTTCTTCTGCTTTCGCCGGTGTTTTCTACGTTGAGCTGCGAGCCTTAAGGACCTTTTCAAAATGCATTGTCTTTAATGCGTACGGATTAGAGGCGAGGCAGACCATGAAAAATTATGCGCTTTAAAGGAACAATGTAAGACGGCATTTATTCGTCGCACTGTCATTACACTTCGTTAGTCTAATGGATTTGAAAAGTCGCGGTAATGCGATTTTTCAATCGTAGATGGTTTGTAAAATTCCGGCTGGTTAAAGCAATTAGCAAAAATTATCAACGATACATGATACGACGTATGAGTAATTCAAAGTCTTGCACTTTACGACTTTTAATTGCAAGAATGTCTTAAAATTTCATACAATACTAGTACAATACAGACAATCATAACCGCTAAATTCCGTATTAATTGACACTTCGATGTGATGGTGAATTATCATAGTGCAGATGCCACGCAAATTTTAATATCACATACATTCCAATACTTGTTTTTTCTATCTTTCTTTTTATTATTTATTTATCTTAATTAATATAAGTTCGATAAAACAAATCATCTGATAATTCCTAATATTACATACATTTAAAACCCACGCATTGACGTGGCTCATTGTTACCGTAAAATTAAAATGATACTCGATACTCGGCAATCTCTCGTGATTATTGTCTCGTCATCTAATTATACGCCTACTGTTTTGATAAAAGCTGAAAACCACCTACTACTACCAATTATAATCTTTTTATTTATTCAACGATCGATAATTACTTACGCAATTGAAACATAAATATTCAATAATTACATCGAATGGATAATAATTTCCTATTTACCCACATAAGAGAATTCTTGTTTTGGGTTTTTTTTTTTATTTTTATATATATATGAAGATAACTCGATTCTTTCGCGATTTTTCTTCCAATAAATCTATCATTGATATTTTCACTTTCGTTGGACAGACCGACTTATGGATATTTCCTATGCCATTTATAAATGTTGGAATTGATAGTACAACTCGAACGGTAAGCCTCTGAAAACCATTGTTACCGACTTGCGTGTACGCCAAACGTATATAAAAGACTGCAAAATTCTTGTGATTCTTTTTATATTCCTACGGTATTAACAACTGCAATTACATTATGTTGTTCCTTATTGATTTCTTATAAATTTATTTCCTAGTTTTTATCCCTCGTTACCCGATGACATACAAAGTTTCAAGTTTTTGAAATCTAATGAATTATACTTATCAATCTTTTTAGATTTTTTTACTTTTGATTTATTTAATATAAATACTATATTACTAAGTCATTTTAAATTTTTAATTGCCAAAAAAATCTAAATTATTAATAAATGAAAGAAAAAACTCATTAAATAATTAGATTTCATATGATGTATAATTAAAAAAAATAATAAAAGCATAAATATAACTTGCACGTTAAATTTATTTATCAAAAAAATTAAATGTACAGCACATTAATATTTACTTTCTTTCTTGC
Organism: Ceratosolen solmsi marchali; assembly: GCF_000503995.2. Classification (NCBI taxonomy): domain Eukaryota; kingdom Metazoa; phylum Arthropoda; class Insecta; order Hymenoptera; family Agaonidae; genus Ceratosolen; species Ceratosolen solmsi. Next base: position 9,307,609 of record NW_011948420.1, read on the forward strand.
TGAGTTATCCGTTACATAGATCGTTTTATTTATAAATATTTATGATATTATCTATTACATTTATCTTATACTAAAGAAACCAATTGAATAATGAATTTTGTATATATATATATATATATATTTTTTTTTTGAGAAAAAAAAAACAATTACTATCTCTTCTGTAATGTGAATAATTATTGTATAAAAACCACTTGCTCGTGTTGACGGAAGAAGGATAAAAATGAAGTAAACGACATTGCCTATGTCGTACTGAACTAATGAAATTCATGAAATATAAACAAATTCAGTACCATTGCTTTCCAAACTTATCTACACGAATGTGATAATCAGGTGAGATATAATATCACTGAAAATTAAATTATACTAAATAAAAGTCATGATCGCGAACCTAATTCGAAGCTTTAAAATTAATTAGCTCTAGTTTAGAAAAAAAAAATTGCTTATTCAACTTCTTGTAAAATATAAATAATGTATAATCATGATTATTAAAATAGATAGAAATATTTAGATTTAATTGATTTATTGAAAAACCTATAACTAGAAGTTTTTAATGTTTTTAGAATTCAAAGTGCTGTGTAAGTGAAATAATTTTTTCACTTACCACTTTCAACATCCACTTTCATTTTAAATTGCCACACTCGTGAATCAAGAAATTAATTCTATAGAGCTAAATTACTTAATTGTAATTATGAAAAATTACAAAAACTTTGTAAAATCCGTATATACGAAAAATTAAAGCAATCAACATTGTGAAAAGAGATTTAATTATGCTACTCTCAGATACATAAAAAAATATTTTGCAATATAGCGCAATGATATTCCTTGAGTAAAGTGAGGGCGAAAGTTAATTAAACGAAGTTGGAAGGTGGGAAAATGGATATTTAAACATTATGTATTATTTTCAAATTATTTTCCTCATTTTTCCATTATTCTTAGCACGAATTATTAGTTCTTGGCTCGCTCGAATGTTCTCTCTTCTAAAAATTTTGCTTCGTACATATCCAACTTGAATATAAATAAATTGAAAAATTTAAAAACCGCCCCAGGCATACACGACCTCACGCGTATGAAGTGACGGACCATCACTCAGGAAGATGGAAGCTCAAAAGCAAATGAGTCGAGGCTACGAAGAACGAAGTTGTGTATCGATATCTCGTAGCAAGAAACGAAGTCGATAAATTCGTCGCTTTCCAATCGTCCTACAAGCGATCGCTCTTAGCCGCCTCGGACCGTAGCAATGGTCTCGCAATCGCGACAATTGCGCAAAATCCATCGTTTTAGGCCCGATGAACGCCTCCGAGGGCTCGCTTATCTATGCAAATGGCCTCAAGAGAGGCAGAGTCGCGATCCACATTGCCAGCCTCGTTGTTCACAGGGACAACAGGTCGCTCGAACGTGGCGACGAGCCTTAAACGGCCTCCACTCCATTTGTCACGTGCGACTTATAAGCCTCAAGTGTAAGTGTGTACGCGCGCGCGTGTGTGTGTGTGCGAGTTTGCCTCAACTGCAACGTCTGCCTTAGATGCTAATCGATTTCCTGCGCGAATCATCAGCGCCGAGGAAAGGAATTCGCCTGGATTCGCGAGTGAGGCAGATCGAGCCTCGGGTGCAGCCGCCTGCCAGCGACGGGGACTCGTCGCTA
>NW_011948420.1:9309292-9354967 GCF_000503995.2 Ceratosolen solmsi marchali
TCTTCCCCTCTCAGCGATTTCCAACTCGTCGACTCTATGTAAATCGAGTTTATTTATAAACGGAGACTGATCGATGTACGTGCGAGCGATTACTGCTCCGGCCGCACATACGATTGGTGGATCAGCCACGCTACTTACATTATTAATCTAATGCGAATCCTTGCTTAGCACACATCAACATTTTAGCAGCAATCACTTTCGGGATCGTCAACTAAGGCGACACACGAATAAGACTGTCACTGTGGATTTGACAACGTTAAGTAAAGTAATTTCCGAGCACTTATGAAAAGTTACTCGAGACAGTGCGGCATATCGAATTTAGGATCTAATGCTCGATATAACTCGGCCAAATACCTCTTTTCTCTCACTTGCAATTTCTATTTCTTTCGCTGATCTCATTATACCGAGAGGAAAAAGGAGAGTTTGAGAGAGTCGTCGGTCTCGCCGCTTCACAAGATAGACTTTCTATTTTTCAGGATACGTTTGGAATGAATGAGTGCAAATACAGTGCAACTAGTGAAAACGGTTACTCTTCTCGGAAGAGACTTTATCGCTGTAAAAAACAATAATTAAGAAATTAACGAAGTACGTAAGAGAAATGGAGAAAAATTATGAGTAAAATTTTTTGGAATAATGTTTGTTTATGTAATTTATGTTCGGCTGATTATTAGAGCTCTAACGAAGAATTTTATTTAATCCAATGTTCTTAAATAGTACTGTCAATTTACATAAAACTTTACTTAAATGATTATTAACTAATGATCCATTGATAATTGCTGATTAAATTCATAAAGTTTAGCAAATATTTCAAATTTTTTCTTCAATAGCTTCTACATGTGGATCAATTAGCACGAGAATGTTTTTTCATTCCCTTTCATTAATACTTGCTTTGACTAAAATATCGTTAAAAAATTTTTAAGTATTCAACTATATGAACAAAAATAACACGATCTTATATACGATAATTATAATTCAATTTTATAAAAATTTTAAACGACCGATTATGTCATTGAAAAATGGCCCTGTTTTCTAGTTAAAACTTTCCCTTCGCCAGCCTGCGAATAATTTTAGCTTTAAAACCCTACCCACATCCTGTAATTTATTATTTTAAATTCTTTTAATGTATGATTTATGATATATCGTATAAATTATCAAATACGAAATCGTAGGTATTATGAGTATTATTTATAAACAACAAAACTTAATATTCATTTATAATTCTTATATTAGGAGTGCATAGAATTTATGACATTCTTACGCGAAAGAACGACAAATGTTTATAAAACATTATTTCAGCAATAATAAGCAATTTGTTGAATGACTACTTGGATGAAGATATTATAATATTAGCATAGGACTCGTTAAATTAACAACATTTCAGGCGTAAAATTTTGGATACAAGCGTTATATAAAGTTGATATGAAACTTAGTGTGGACGTGAATTACTCTTCCTAGTCAATTAATATATGATTAATAAAGCGTATAAATGCGCACACCTTCGGTTCGGCCGAAGAATTATAAATTCATAGTTTCATTATATTTATACATTGTTTAGATGAGAAAATATTGCAACCCAGTATTATACACACGCAATTTACAAAAATATGGGCAATACTATTATTATGTGTGTAGATGTAAATGTCGGCAAAGTAGAACATATTCAAACATAACGAAGAGCTAAAATGTTCGATTGAAGTCAAAATATCGAGCCACTAAAATAAAAAAGAGCATCGAATAATAAACAAATTTGAAACATAACATTTACGCAAAAATGCATAAATATAATTATATAAGAAATATACTATGTTATTATCTGACGTAAATGTTTTTTTTTTGTTTTCCGATATACTTAATATTCATTTTGCTTTTTAGTTATAAGTATAAGCTACGTCAATATTAAATTCAAAGTATCTCTGATTTATAATTTTAAATTAGCCATTCCAGCGATTCGTTAAAGATGAAACGAGGATAAGAGGACTCGTCTCGTCATTACATATAAAATATGTACAATGTTATTTACTTTCTAAATTATGTTTATTTATCACTAAATACCCAAGTTTTTATATCACTTTTTTTTTTTTTTTTTATCAAATGTAATTTACTGATTATGTATATTTTATTGTTGCTGATAAAAATTGCTATTAAAAGATTATTGATTTTCATTCTTAAATCACCGACTACTATCGTATGCTTAATATACATATACATGAATGCACTAATAATTTATAAGATCGAACTTATGCGCGTTGATTCAACATGAGATAAATTATTATTTTACATGTAAGGAAACAGTTGCTTTAAAATGAAAACACTTCATACTTAAGTATGCACATCAACTGTTTTATGTAACCAGATGAACATATTTTCAAGAAGAAAACCTAAGATAAAAGATTTCACTCATTGATTCTTAATTGCATAGTGAATATAGCTTTTTGAATATTTTCGGATAGGACAGAAAAATTATTCATACAAAATTTTGTTTTTTTTTTTTTTTTTTTTTTTTTGTTTTTTGTTATTTGCTTACGATTATATTTTTATAAACTTCACCGCGAATAAGAAATAAAGATGATGATGATGAAATAAAGACAATTATAAGAACAAAATTTATACAAGACATGCCCCATGTATCTTTAAAAATATACGCATAACTGCTTTTGTAAAAGTAAACATAGATTAAATAATTTCGTCGGCTTAATCAAAATGAACGTTAATTGTAAAGATCAATTGCATAGAAAATGGATTTTGAAAGAAAAAAAAAATGCTATCATATAAGACTTATTACTCATGAATCTAGGCATACAGGTCAGGCTTGAATTCAAATTGAATTCTTATCAATTCAGCCAAACAGCTCTGACTTATTCAAATCTAAAATAGGATTTATACGAAAATGAGCGAATTATATATATCCATATATTTCCTTTGGTAAGATTTTGAATTCCTGATAATTACGTGCATAACGAAAAAAGAAAAAACAAACTTTTAAAATCGTATTTGAAAAGCCATTATCTTGATTTACGACTACATTACAATAGTTCATTCGACTATTTTTTATATACGTGAATCTCATTTAGATCAGTATCAATAATATTATGCATATACATTTTAAAAAATAGGTACTAAAACTACAACAACAAAAAATATTGTAATCGATAAATTACAGTAAGCAATATTATTTCTTTAATAATGATTTAATTGCGACGTATTTTAATTATTAACAAATATTACGAAGCTTTTCGTTTTTTAATAGACTCGCTTAAAAATGACAACTCCTAAATACTCTATTTAAGATTGCTTTTATTAGTTGGTAAATAAATATATACTATAAAGAGACAACGACAAAAATGTAAAATTAGATAATCTGAATTAATATTAAGGTCTTAAGAAATGAAAAAAAAAAAAGAGATTTAGTTACTTTGATTATCTGCAATGACGACCAATCCGTTTCATAAAATTTACTCTTTTTTCATATAAAATAGCTATATTTATCATTGAATGTTACTAGTACATTGCAATATAATATAATATAATTTGCATTCCAATATTATACATCGTGCATCCTTTTAATATGAATCTTCGGCAAAAGTTTTTTTTACAAGTGAAATTTACATTACGCCGATGTCGACGACGTTTAATTAAATAAATCAAGAACTGACTGAAAGAATTATGGCCACAACACATACCCTAGGACTATAATTAGCTTTGAAAATTAAAATTAGTCAACTTTATTTTTAATATTTTACTTTCGAAGGATTTTCTAAAACTTTTACAAACAAAAGAAAGCATAATTTACGTTTAATTATTATGTTTTGTTTTTGTTTTTGTTTTTGTTTTTGTTTTTGTTTTTTTGTTTTGTTTTTTACTCGTACAGTAACCATGGTAATGTAGAAACATTAAAAATATGTCAAGCAGCACTCGGTCGAGTTATTTTTGCAAATTTTGTAGCAATTTGAAAGCTAATGAAATTTCGTTGAGTAAATTGGAACAGAAACACCTAAATGTCGAAATTTTGGAACATCTGATTGTTGCAACTTTTTGTGGAATTTCTTTTTTCTTTTTTTATTTTTCTTTTAAATCTAGTGCAGTAAGCTTTTAGAGCTTTCGAGCTTGACGCTGTGCTTTGCGCGCAAAATTCGTAGCTTACTAAAATAACAAAATTAAATTTTAAATAACGCTTCGATGGTGCACGTTTACAGTTTTCGTTGGCTATTCCATATCAACATATACGGCGTATAGACGCACTTTAATGGTTGAAATGTTCGCCCTAAATTATCTGGTTGGAAAATACTTACGATAAAAGCCTGTGATACACATCAATGATAATTAAAGATAAATTGTAACTTACGGCAATTGAATTTTGATCGTCTTCGTGGGCGGATCGACCGTACGCCTGCTTATGGCAATAGAGAGGTCGCAATTCGCAATTGAAAAAACTCATTATAAATTGGACCGCTTTATCGAAATTCTCTTATAGCGATGTGAAATGTTTAGCCGTAATACCCAAAGCAGTTCCCTGGTTCTACCATATAAAACTGACTGCGCCCGATGCGCGCCAAGATGATTGCGGGGGTGAAAGCTCGTCGCGCACGCATAGGATGTAACTTCGACCGCGGCCATAAACTTGACTGAAATAAATCGCGCGCGAGTTATTCGTGGAACCGACGATCGTGGCTTCTTCTTTTTTCTCGCGTGCGCGCTCCGAGAATACCGAATACCGAGTTGCGTCCATTGATTGCCAGCGTAAGGAATTTCATAGGGTTTCCGAGGGTTGCGAAGGTTGCGTGAACATTGCGTGAAAACTTCGGTAGCCTAATTATTTCTCTTTTGAACTTTGAATTCCCTCTTATTCGCGAGAGAGTTAGGAATTCGTAAAGATTTTAATTTCATTTAATAAAACCGACGTAATCTAATATACTTGGATGCTGTGTACATTGACAATGAATGAATATTATAAAATTTTCACGTTTGCTTTGGTAATTGAGTTGGAATTGTTTTTATTAGTGGAACGTTAATTATCACTCGATACATTACATAAACATTTCTTAGCTGTATGTAATACACCACGTTAATAATTATGTCTTAAAAGATAATTGTCAAAGTATTTAACTCATCGTTCGATAACTTATTCGTTTGCGGTACGTTTAGGTGAGTATCGATTTTACAAAAGTATTGTGGTTCGCAGTTAACTAAATGAATTTCCATCACTTAATATTTCAATGAACTCTGTTAGCTTGGGATAAAATTCTAGATAAATTACTTTAAAATGCAAATATTCTTTATAAAGCCATGCTAAATAAAAACATACTTGATAAAACAGCAAGTAATATATTGCACAAATAGTGAAAACAAAGCTGATTCGTAAATCAATTATATTATTATGGCCAATCAATTATTAATATCAGATATAAAAATTTTAATAACTTCCAATTATGTTACATGATAATTCACTAGAAATAATGAAATTATTAGCTTATAATTATATGTCAACAACCTCTACAAAAAGTATACGTGAAAGAAAAATTGTCGATGAATAATAAAATATTCGTTAAATTGCTAAAATGTATTTCCAGTATTTGTATTTATAACTATAAGCATCATTATATATTCAAACTTAAGTGAAATTGTATGTTATAAGCCACAGAATATATTATATTTTTAATAATATATCATCTACATTCACATATATATTAAGATAATAATATTTTTACAAAACATCCAATTGACGTATAATTTTTAAAGATAAAATAATCTTTAAAATAGAATCTGAATGCAATAAATTTGTGATAAATAAATAAAGCATGCAATAAATAAAACATATTTTATTACTTTTCAAGAAACTCAAAACAGTTTGTAACAAATCCTTACCAGCTGATGCTCCTACATGATATTGAATACAAACTAGTGTACTAATTACTGAATTTCATCAAATCCTGATTCTTAATGAGAAGACAAAGAATAATAAAGAAGAGCAAAAAAAAATTAAAAAAAAAAAAAAAAAAAAGTCGGGGGGCGGGAGAGAAAAAAAAAGCAAAGCACAATTTTGTACTAATAGAAAGAATGGAAGAGCCAGCTATCACTGCATAATTTCTTTAATGTTCACCTTCGCATTCAAGGCAACAAACAATAAAAGTAAAAACGAGGTCGTGGCAAACTTCCTCCCTTCGTGGCCCACTCTATCCGCAAGTATTTACCTATTCCGTGTTAACACGACTTTCGAGTGGAACGAGGAAATCGACCATTTCGTAAGAGCATCATCCTCTTTATTAATAATACAGTTTATAAGTTAATGACCCGTGAGTTTAAACTCTTAACTGATTGATAAAGTTTGAAGGGCACGAGTTTTTACAATATAAGTACACAGAAATTGATTTTTAGCGATAACTGTAATTAATCACCGACCTTAATATACCATAATCATGAAAATTGCAATAATGTTCATTCAAACATCAAACTTTAATATGAAATTAATTTTATTTCTATGTATATATTGTTAATAGCCTTGTGCTTGTTCGTTATAAAGATCAATTTTTTAGAGGAAAACTTAATGTTTGTAGATATAAATATCCCTTTCAAGAGTGAGAGAGAGAGAGAGAGAGAGAGAGAAAGAGAGATAAAATAATATATTACAAATTATTTCTATGTATTTATAAATTACCGATTTAAATTATATTCACAATTTTTCTTTTTTTTTTCAAATTAAACAAAATAATTTTGTTCATAGATTAATCCATTATTATCCCTTAATGTCTACTAGTTGCCTTTTCTTCTTCTTTTTTTACCATAAAGTTCACGCACGCGTCTCTAGCAATTGAATAAATATCTACTAATTAATGCAAAACAAAAAGTAATTCAATGTCATTTGTGTCAATGTAGGCTTATATTATTAGCACATTTGTATAGTAACGTCCTCGATTGTTAATGGCATAAATAAATATTTCTATTTCACAACTTTATTAGATTAAACATTTTTCTGCAATTGTGTGCGAGCGTATTTTAGATAATAATTTATAATGCAATAATAACTTTACAACAAATAAATGAACGAATAATTTATTTAATTAAAAATAATATCAAATAAAAGTTATGAATGTAACACGTGCGGATGAGCTCGCATAATTAAAACTTTAAAATCACATTCTTATAAATTGAGCGTAAAATTATTCTTTAAACATTGTAAGCCATTGTATTCGTGAATGTAATTCTCTGAATATTTTCTTCAATACTTTCCAATAACTGTATCACGTTTATAATTAATTGTTAGACTTATATAATCTTATAAACTGATTGACAATTCACAAACTACATTGACAATTCAAGTAAAAAATGTAAAAATTTTATTATTTAATTACGGGTATAAGCTACGTTTAATTACAATTGTATGAAAAGCCTTTGGCCCTATGATCGTACGTCACGTATCTTTTCAATTATAGCATTTTTAAATATTGTAAGTCATGCTGATGTCTTTTTATAATACAGCCAATGTTTTTCTTTCTTTACATTTTTATATAATTGAAATTTGAAATGAATAATAATCGTTATTTATAAATTGTTCGTATTTAATCTATGTTTTACGTTTTATTATTTTAACTCGTATATAAATCTATTTCAATGAATTTTATTGAATTGAATTTGAAGTTTGAAATAATCAATCGACAACCGACTCACCTCTAAATGTTATTTTTACTTAAAACATTTATATAGCTTGATAAAAAAATGTAATAATTACAATCAATAGTACATAAAAATATATATAATTTTTCGAAATGTGTCCATTATGTAAGAATTATCTTTTTGATAATTTAAACAACGATTATTTATAAAATACAATTCTACTATTTAATCCAATTTATAAAGTCTAATATACTAAATCATTTTATCCAATTTCACAATATTATTTATAATGAATCTTCTAAAATAGTGGCAGCTTATTCTGATTAGTGAATAACATGTCTCTTGAAATTAGAATCTCACAAATTCCGTATCTCCAGTTTATTTCATTTGAAATATTTCTTAAATAATTAGGCTTACTTTCATAGCAATAGACCATAAGTAACTCATTGAAATGATAAATATATATATATATATATAGGGAGGGGAGAGAGAGAGAGAGAGAGAGAGAGAGAGAGAGAGAGAGAGAGAGAGATGTTAAACACAGTTACCAAAAAGCTATAAATATCAAGTTACAACTCGCAATTCGTTACTCATAGATAAGAGGAATATTCGGAACTACGAAGCTGAATCGAATGAATGTACGTACAAGGCTTTCTAGCTATCCGCTTCGAATTACACACAATTTGATTTCAATTAGCATGTTACAACTGTCCTTCAAATGTATGAACATTTTAAAATTTTATTTTATAAACTATGTAATAAGTATCGTAATAAAAAATATGTTTAAATAACTCGAATGGACAAGTACCGAATATGTATGTAAAATAAATATTCGTATATCATATACAAGATTTTTTTTTATTTAATTTTTTCGTTTTGCATATAGCCTCTATGAATCTACAAAATATATGATAATTTAGGATATTTTTTTTCTATTCAATTTACGATAATTTTATTGAATTAACAATTACATAATATCAATATCAACGAAAATTCTATGAAAAAAAAAAAAAATAAATAAATAAATAAATAAATAATAAAAATTTAATTATTATCATATTTTTCACAATTTAAAATACTATAATAATGAAGCTATTATTACGCTTTCTTGATGTGTTTGCAGATGTTTTTGTTTCTTCAATTTCTTCATTTGAAAGATAAGTTTTTCTAGATGGGCAAACTTTCTGAACAAAAAAAAAAAAAAAAAAAGTTTTTACGCAACTAACTCGGTAAAATGTTTTATAAAACGGAAGCAGCATAAATCACTCGGACGTTCTATTATAATGAAAGATAAAAAAAAAAAAAAAAAAAAATTTTTAAAAAAAAAAAAAAAAAAAAAAAAAAGGAGCTTTAAAAAAAGATACTTTAATAGTACTTTAATATTTAAAAAAATTAGAAATTTATAAACTATTTGGCAGTCTCTATAATTAAATTTAAGAATTAAAACTTCAAAAATCTCGTTATTTCTCCATCGATCCGTAGTGACACATATTATATAATTATTAAAATAATATTTTTTTTTTGGAATTCTTTTGGTCATTAAGACCTGTACAAATAAAATAACAAAGATGAATTTTACGAGACAAAAACTTGCGGTTATATTCACACCATAGCACAACAAATATTTAAATAGACGACTAAAAATATTACATTTGCGAGTAATTTAAAGTACTGGAATTCCCCATTGTGAAAACACATTAAATGACTTCTTATTCGTAAAACAGAAGCAAATTATAAAGCAAAAAAAAAAATGTAATAAAATAAAAAATAAAGCCTATTTCAAGTTTTGTCTGCGCGCCCTTGCGATTAGAAAATAGAGAAAATACAAAGTCTTTTATCGAAAATTTTCAAAGCCGACTATTTCTTTCGAATGAAAATGTTGACTTCACTCGGAATCGCTAAATGTCTGTCTGAAAAATGTCGGAAAAATGTCTGAAAAAACACGCATTCGAATTTCGAGATTAAATATCACAGTCATTTGATACGAGTGGCATTATTGAACATATTGAATGCCATCGAAGAAGAAGCGAAGCAATGAAATAAAATTATCGATTTCAATGAGGCTAGAGTCAGTCAATGTGGACCAAAAACAATGATATTCACGCACAAAGCAAACTATTGCAATTTGAGGTATTATGGTAACAATAGGGATAAAGAGGAGAGGAAGAGGTCTGCCATAAAAGACAAAACAAAAACAAAAAAAACAAAATAGTAGAAAAAAAACGTCAGGGTGTAATCTTCCGTTCCAAATAAGCACTGTTAATTCGACTGACACAATTTTCATTAGAAGCTTAGCTTTTGGTGTGAAATAGGCGTTTAGCTCGTCCGTTGAAACAACCACGAGCGAAGGAACAGCCGTATAGGGAAATAATGTCGATCCTTCATAATCGAGGCACGATTAGTGTGAGACTCGTTTCTCCATCAACTCTCGCTCAAACTTTTAGGAAAAAAATGCAGCTGCTATTAGTCATCCGAGTCCAAGATGGAGCGCGCCGGCGTCATTTACATGCCCGTTTTACGCGTTCAACATTGCGAATCTTGTATCAAGAAAAATCGATGTGCTACTTGAATGTATTTTAGAAAATGCGAGGAAAAATTGTAATGTATTCCAATGGCTCCACTTTACATTACTTTCGCCTGCGCTCGTATTCTTGTATGCATTCTATTAATAATATAATTTTCTCAATGTTATATGAATTATCGTTAGCTATATAATATTGCATTTACAATGTAAATTTCTATATTGGGATTAATTAATTAATTTTTTTGAAGTTATTATCATATACCTAAAGTAGATTATAGTAAAGTCTAGTTTTGGCGATATAACTTTTTTTTTTCTTTTTTTTTTACTCCAAACAATATTGTTTAGAAAATTACATAGACATTGTTAAAAATATAATTTCAAACTACGTAAAACAATAATGCAGTAATTGTTTACTGCCGCCTACTACTGGCCGCCATAATTAAAATCAAATTAACTATTCAGAACTGATAACAATAATATTATAACTATAACTATTAACTAATAGTAATCAAAGTTTTAATAATGTAGTGATTTTTTAAGTTGCATAATTGAAAATTTTAATATCGAAAATCTACTTGCGAATATTAATATAGTTTATCGAGTCTTTTTTGTAAACACGGTATAATAAAGAATTTAACAAAACGAAATATTAAAATTAACTATGCATATTAAAGAAACTTCATTTTGTAATTTAAAAAAATTAATAATCATTCTATCGTATTTGTAGTATATAAAATTCCAATGATATTCTATTGAAAAATAATGCTTAAACTACCGTCATTTAAAATAAATGATAAGTACATTTCAAAAAATAGAATTGATTATTATTAAGACAACAATATATTCGTTTTTATAATATGCATTTAACGATTATCTCTGCACTTACCAATTTATAGTTTACAATTGAATTTGTAATTGTATAAGGACGTATTGTTTCGTATTACTTATTACAACAATACAAGTTTGAAACTGATACCCCACCACTGTCTAGTGATCTATCCTACTAAAAGCATACGTGTTTAATATATTTAATATAAAAAATAGATTATTAATAATTATTATCGAACAATGACAAAATAAAAAATATGAAACATCAAATTATTCTATAGATAGTCTATAATCTTAATAGATAAGTAATAGATAGAATAGATAAGTCTTAATAGATAGTCTGTAAATTGATATATAAGCATTTAATATTAAAGATAAATCAGTTTTGAAGAGAATTAAATTTTCCAATTATAAGCCAATCAATATTATAATTAAATTATAATGCTATTTATATTATATAAAGATCTAAAGAGTAATGTATATTATTTTTAAAATTTTGCTTTAGATATTATTGCATTCGTGCTTTAAACAACTCGTTATATAATCTTGCTCACTTATATTCAAATTCAAAATGATTATTTCCTGTGCAAATGCTATTTAATTTAAATAAAATATATTCAGCATTCGTTCTAATTTAAACACCTACATTTAACTTAATCTTTCTTATAATAAAATTTAACTTAATCTCTTAATTATAATACTCATAACTATTGATAATTATTATACAATCTTACAAAAATAATGTTTACATATAGAAAATAGATATTTTCATTATAATTTTACTAGTCAAATGAAATTTATTATCACAATAAAGATTATTGATTATATTAATCTACATTTTCTAATTTCTAATGTTGCATTTTTAACACAACGTCCTGTATTTAATAAGTTTCGTGTACAACTATCCGTTCTATTATATTATTAATAATATAATATACACTTCATTTAATAAATTTCAGATTCAATTCAAGGTTACATACAATACCATAATATATGTTTCCAATCAATATGTTTCCATAAGCATAGAAAATAACGTTTATAAGAAAATAATATTTTTATTAAGAATTTGTTTTATATTCGTTAAAATATTAATTAAAAAAAAAATTAATTATTCACTAATATGTAGAGATATTATATTAATATTGAAATATATGCATATAAACAATTTATAATATATTGAAAAAGCTTTTTTATTTGAAATTACAAGTAACTATTAATTATCTAATTGTAATTACTGAGTATTGCATACATCGTGAAACTTAACAATAATCAATAGATGATCTTATAATAATTATATTATTTTACTTGCTTTGATTTACATACATTTACGTATACCATAAATTCCAAAATCATTACATAATAATTCATTATAAGTATATTCTATTTTAAAAAAATGAAAATTCAACTTCGCGTATAGATAATATAATTATTTTTATTTGTATTCTAATAAACTTATTCATCTATATTTATCTATCATTAATTGATAAGTAATATCCAAGAAATAATATGACTTATATCATACTTTTGAACGTTAAATAAGATTGCACATTATGACTTGTGTAGTTTTATAACAAAAAACAATGAGCAATCGTGTATAAATAATTTAATAGTCGATACAGAAAAAAAAAGGATGAAAAAATTTTTCTCAAATTATTTCTTATACTCATATGTGATAATGCGAAAAATGAAAAACTTTAAGCTGCATGTATACTGTAAGGATTAAAAGAAATAATATTAACGATGCAAATATTTGTTAGGAATTATTAAAATTTATAATCATTTGCTGACCAAGAAATACGATCTGTTGTATAAACTTATATTTTTTCATTTGTTATTAATATACTAAACGTGAAAATACAACAATGATGAAAAAACTATTAGTACGTAGCGAATGAACATTCGATTAATTATTATATATAAAATTTGTAATTTATTAATTTTTTTCACAGTAATATTTATTAATATTTTAATGATTATGCATACAATTATCATATATACAAATATGCAACATAATATTATCTTTACACAATATAGGAAATAAATATCTAAACCCGTACCAAGGAACAAATAAAAAAGAACCTTTTTTTCAACATAATATCTTTTTCAGCTATAAACTGCACAACATATTCTAAACATATTAAAAATAAATATTTCCATGTAAAAGTTTTATGTTTTATGTTCATGACAAATTTAGGATACGGAAATCGAATATCTCTAACATTAAATAATTATCATTATTAGGTTTATTTAATTATCAATTTATTGAAATAATTTTTTAATGGTAAATTTTTTTTTTTTTTTTTTTTTTTTTTTTTTTTTTTTATAAGAAAAAATAAAATCAGTTCGAAAAACGTATGTGTAAAAAAATCTACATATTTTTAAGTTGATTAATAATTATTATCTATCGATTATAATTGATTTATTTAATATTATTATAAAAAGCAACAAAATTGCTCGAATTAAAAATCGAAGTAATTATTATTATTATTAAAAAAAAAAAACCCAATTTTTAACGAAATATCCAAATATCCAATCAAACGTAATTTATTATATGACTAAAATTGCATATCAATTATTTTCAAAAATATAATATTGATATTTAATTATGTTTTCTTAATGCTCCTAATAGTTTTAATTTCATTTTGTAAATCAATATATTAAATTATGATGCCCTATCCTTTTAAAATTATAATTTTAAATTCGTTTTCTTTTTCTATAAATATTCATAACGTTGAAATATTTGATTTTATAGAGTATTTGTAATGCTGTTCTATAGATACAAAATATTAAAATCCTATAAGAAAAATGAAAATAAAATTTAATAAATAATATTAATAAATATTTTCTAAATTTATGTTACCGTACTTAATTGCAATATGGATCGGCATTTTCCAAAAGTGATTAATCATTTTTCAAAATATACTAAGTACTCGTGGCTTGCTTTAAGATATAAATAAATAATTTCAAGGAATAGCAATTATTAGTTTAAGTGCGTTGTTCATGTTTGGAAATTGTACTGGACTTAATATGCAATAACATTATTCCAACAGATATTATAAATAACTAATTAACAAAGTAATAGTATTGATAATAAGTTTGTTTATTACATGCGTATAAATATTAAAGTACGATATAAAAATATTATAGAATTTTTTTATTAATTTAAAATTAATATACAACCATTTTTGTGTACAACTATAATTCTATTCCAAGTGATCGTTTGATTGAAAAAGAAAAATAAAAAAGAAGAAATAAAATCAACACGCGAACGTTCCAACACTCACAATATTTATACAGGACGTAAACATTTTCGAAATGTAGTAAAATTAAATGCTTTCATTACGTAAAAATTTAGCAGCGACAAAAACCATAGAAACGCAGTTACATATAATCTTCCTTTTATGGATAATCTACACATAATCTCACCTTCCTACTGCTCTCATCGTCATTATTTACAGATCGTAAAGCAAAAATTTTCAAGCCGTGTAATGTACTGCCGCGAATCTTAAAAGTTTCGCACAATTCCGCGTGAAAAAGCCAACGGATCCGCACTAACGAATAACTCCGCTCGAGCAGTTTGATTTTATTTGCGAAACGCACCGCCACAGCTATACAAGTGCTCCTGCTTCCTCCTCGCAAAGCTCCTCCAATCGTAAATGCAAAAATAGACAGGAGGATAGATTTGAGCGAGGGACGCCACTGGAATACATAAAAATGTATGCAAAATGTATGCGATATCGCGCTAATAGATAGTTATTTTCAAACTGAAGTCTAAAACTCTTATGAATAAATGAAAATGTTTATATTGATTGAGAATTGAGAATAAAGATGAGGATGAATTTTTTTTTCTTT
Source organism: Ceratosolen solmsi marchali (assembly GCF_000503995.2). NCBI lineage: Eukaryota > Metazoa > Arthropoda > Insecta > Hymenoptera > Agaonidae > Ceratosolen > Ceratosolen solmsi. Next base: position 9,324,105 of record NW_011948420.1, read on the forward strand.
TTACATTCTGCAATAATAACGTTTACATTTACTTGGATTGGAAAACATAAACAAAACAAAAAAAAAAAAAAAAAATCAAGTAACATTCTTAATAAATAAAAACTATATGAAAGAAATTTCTTAAACTACAACTTACAGAAAATAACATTATTTTTAATTAAAATCCTTTATTCGCATGTTATCGGAGTAATAAATTGCGTATAACCAAATAAAAAATATTTTAAAGATCGTCATAATGTTCAATAAAGTTTATGTTTTAATATGATAATTTGCGAGTACATTCATCAAATTGATAATAATATTTTTAAAGAATGAAAAAAAAAAAATACCAACCAAAAAAAAACCTAAAATTATATCAATAAGAATATATATATATATATATATATATACATATATTGTTCTATGTAATAATTATCGTAATTTAATAAAGGAAATTTTTAAATATAATATAAAATGTCGTGAAATACATAAATTGATACTTTAAATGACGAATTCTTATAGACTGAATAAATGAAACGGAAAGAAAATAATAATTGACTAAATAATTTGTCAAATACATTTACAAGATTCTACTTTCGTACTATAATTGTAAACTTAAAACGATGCGGTATATAACTCTATAAATATGGTAATCCGATTGAAATATTTAAGCACATGTATCTACCCACATAAATATCTACACATACACAATTAATTAATTGTGTGTGCAATTTTAAACATAAGTATTGAGGAATGTATCTATTGCATTACGGATGTTGCGTATTTTAACGCACATATACATGTATTCGCATCTCATTATACTGTGTAGCATTATATTTGACAAAAACTATACACAAGAGAGATTATACATGCACACATGTGATAGAAAACGACAGGACGTAACACTATACTGATAATAGAATAATTTTTATATTGAGCTGACACAAAGTCACAGAATCATAGTACGTATATCGCAAATCATATAGATCGTCTGCATGTGTAATGTACTAACACATAACACTAGAAATAGTCTAATTGAATTTGATAGTTTTAACGCTTAAAATTTTGAGTCACCTTAGTATCGTCGACCAGAAAATTTGTTACGATACAAATATCATATCATACGCGAGTCGCTACGTATATGAGTGCGAGTGTGCATACATTCAGGCGCGTGGCTCGTATATTTATAACAAAGGTAAATAATATATATATACATAATACACATGCATGAATTTATGGATACGTGCGTTACAGCACTACTCGTCCTTTTGTTCAAACTCATGGATACATGAATATACGTATATAGGAAACAAATATCAACATAATTGTGAAGCTTATGCAAAATAATCCAGTTACCCACCCACATGCGATGTGTGGGATTATAACAATTCGTCCTTCCAATTCTTCATACGTATATAGAGGCGTAAATACATAATATACTAATCGTTCGTTAAATTACCACTAACATCGAGAAAATTTGAAAGTAAAACGAGAAATTAAAACAAAAATAAAAGTGTAGTAAAATATACGCCTTTTTTTTTTAAGTTTTTAAGTTTTTAATGAAGTGTCATTTTTAATATTGAAGATGTTAGCTCTCTCGTTCAATTCTAAAATTACTGTTCGTAATCAAATAATTCACAATTAATACTCAATATTTTTATAAGTACACGATAATTAATATTGCAAGTGAAGAAAAAACTTTCTCTAAAATCTACTCATTCCCCTTTTGATTTTTTGTCAAATATTTATTTGTATAATAATAAAATTTAATGTATACTTATTCTCAATCAGAATTTTATGGACTCTAAACATTATCATTTCAGATATAACTTTTGTAATTAATTTATGCAAATGCATAAGTAATTAACTGAAAATTGAACAAATTTTCAATATATTTTTATAGGTTTCGTATTTATGCTCAAAGAAACAAAACTTGATAATCTATAGTTATTCCCGGATAATAAGTATAAAGCTACATATTGTCCTGGATACTGAAAAATACATTGAAATTAAAATGACTACAATAAAAAAAAAAAAAAAAAAAAAAAAAAAAAAAAAAACTCTATATGATTATAATTTAATATAAAAATCGACCGAAGAAGAATTACATTCAGCATTAAGTAATGTAGAAATCATAATTAATACACCTCATACTAAAACGAAAATTCAATTGCTATATAAATACTATTAATTAATAATTAGCAAAATTTACGTTTAGTAAAAGCGTATGACTTCCCATAATTTCAACCAAATTAAAAATCTAATTACCACAAATCGTAAAAAATAATTAAATCTTATCCTTAAAGTAGAATTAATTTTTCATGAAGACACAGTAAAAATTTATTTATATTGTTCAATTTAATTATAAATTCACTTAGTTATATATTTTCAATTTATCTAATTATTGTGAAATTTAAAATTATATAAATAATAACATTGGTAATGATATGAACGTAATCGATTGCTTATTCGTGGTTTCTTTTTAAATTAAATTTCATATTTCATACTATCGGATGAAAAATGTCTCAATATTAAGAAATTTTTTTTTTCCAAAACGAATAATTAACTACATGTTAATGAATAGAAACGGATTTTTTACGTTAAGCTTTAATATACAGAGATAAGTTTAATCGTTCGTGTAATTTTCTATTATAAAAAATTGAATGCTATTATCAGCATTTATAATAAATTTTCGGTTGAAATTTGATTAGTCAACAATTGCGAGATCACGATTTCAATATAAATAGTAGAAAGGCTGTCACAGTTAAAATTAATTAAAAACCTTTCATTCTAAAAATTAAAGGTGCAATTAAACGTACGAATATATATATATACATAAAATTATATATATGTATATATATACGTACATGCATGTGTGCGCGTGTGTGGCTGTGAGTAAATATTACAAATTGCACGTATTACAAAATCTTGATCCAATTTAATTTTAAAATTATCTTAACATAAGCATTTATTTATTAATATCAATAATATGGACACAATATTAAATATTTTATAGTTAACAGATAGTAATAGTTATTAATATGTAATATCAATATTACGTAGCCTTTTCTATATTAGTTGCAATATCTGCTTTCTTTGCTCTATAATTTAAAATTTTAATAACATTGTTGGACAATGTAAAATCATACGTTTCACATTGGCTTTACTAATTAGTTAAAATGCCATAATATATATCGAGAAGAATAATTAATTATGGGGAATAATAGAGTCTGTTGAATAATACTTATTTTGCTCATCCCTTGTAAGATATCCCACTTTTAGCAGCGAATTTAAACAAGGAGAGATTAAGGAAGATGAGAAATCATATATCCCCCGTTGAGATATCATGTACTTAAAATGTAAACTTGTGCGCTTGAACTAATCGACTTTTTCAAAAAGCCATCGTCATATCATTATTCATCATTTGTAAAATAAACACACGCGACCAACAAATATCACAAAATCGTACAATAAACTCCTCCAGCCTAATGGGACAATCTTAGTATCTTAGGGTAGCAATCAAAATTCTCGGTAAGGGGTGTCGATCGGTACCTCTCCCCCTAACCCACCGCGCCCCATCAAAACTCTCAGCCCTCCGCGAGGCTCCCGCCAACCTTCGTCGTAACTCAGTGACGGTCGACCGTTAGGGATTCTCGTTTGCTCGACGCACTATTTCCTACTCGCGTTCAGCCAAGTTTTGTCGTTCTGCTGTCGTCGTTGGATACGACACTATGTATGACTAGTACTAGTGGCTGATTCATTACGGCACGAATGTTGGGGTTGCCGAGGAGAGGAGACGGCATCGGTGATCCGCAAACACCTACGTGGACTATTGCGCTTGGGGTGCTATGCACGTGTGACTCTGACAATATAAAACACGAAAGAGGAAAAGCGATTGGGGAGTAGAGGAGAGGCCAGCGCCGTCGAAATTGCGAGTCTATTTTGGAAGGAGAATCGAAACAAATGCTTATCGCTTACATTCGGATGACCTTGTCACAATTTGTTTTCTCGTATAAAAATACGTACGAATCTTTTCACCCGAAAGCACATTATGGATTATGAGAGACGAGTCCTTTCGAATTTCTTTTATCTCCGAGCCACTAAACCGTGTTTCTCCTCCTCCTCCTCCTCCTCCTCCTCCTTCCCCCCTCACTCACTCTCTCTCTCTCTCTATCTCTCTCTCTCTCTTCATTTTACCCACGAGCAGCAGATGTAATTTATAATTGCCGTTATGACGAATACTTTAGGCGCTAATGTTTGATTTAGCACTTAAATAATGTAATGTATGAGTAACGATCGAATAGTAATTGCTTACATCCTGTTATTAGCAATTTACATTATCATCTCAAACATTGTACTTAAGTTATACGAATATATCGATCGAGAGTTAGGATATATTTTTAATTGAAAAACTACAGGAAGACAATGATGTTTTATCGATTGAAATTGCCATCATTCTCATTGGCAAAGCAAATTTTTATTCTCATATTACTAAATATGTGTATTATTACAATTCCTAATTAATCGCCGACCGATGAATATTCATTAATAATCGAATATTTATTGTATTATTATTTTGGCGCAATGATTTGATGAGCATCAAATTGAAATGTCTACAGCGAGAAAAAACGAACTGCGATTTTCTTTGAAATTCGATTCCGTTAATTGTGAAATTCTTGGTAATATTTACAGTTCTCGTCGATGAACGAACATTCATAGAAAAAATATTACAGTTATTGTATTTTCATGATAAATCTATGACGCGCTGGCTTGCATCGATAGTAGCACTGATTATTTTTGAAAATCGATTCTCTCAACTATTAACAACATTTTAGTCGCTTATATGAATGACGAATTTTACTTGGTATTGGTGAGGGAGTGGGAGGATGTTACAACAACGGTGGCTGGCTGGAATCTGCTATTACAATGAAAAATGTCTAAGGTGATGTTGGTGTTTACTGGAACGAAACTATGACTGACCTCTTGGACATAAATAAATAGAAAGTCAGACGATAATTATAAGAATTTACGGAATGAAATGGGTGAAGGAGTGAAACTGTTCTACTCCATATATTCATGGCAAAAGTATAAAATTTGTGATGAGCCGCCAATGTGAACTTGAAAGTTACTGTGCATACAAGAGGTTTTGCGCGCGAGCGCGTGTGTGTGTGTGACACAGAGAGAGAGAGAGAGAGAGAGAGAGAGAGAGAGAGAGTGTGTGTGGGGGAGGGGGCACGAGGGTGAAAAAGACAAATAATACGAGGTAAGCATTGCAAGTGACAACGAAGAATTGGACAGAGAGCGAGACGAGGAGCCCGGAGGAGAGAACGGAGGGCAAAGGAAAGGGAGATTGACAGTGGCGCGAGGAACGACGAGGTGGGAAGCCGGCGGAAGTGCCCGTCTATTTTTACCGGGGAAAGCTCAGCGCACACGGGGGTACTCGACTAGCACTTGCACGCCCCCGCTGGGAGCCTGGAGCCCGAAGATCGGGGAGGGTATTCGAGCGAGAGGGTCGCGGATCTAAATATAAAGGAGCCCTTGGCCGTGCGTCGACACCCCGCGACAACCCGTGAACAAGCACAGCCCCTCAGCCATCCATCGACGGCCGCGAGGAACGGCGCGCCAAGGTTAGGGAGCCCGGAAGCAGGCCGGCGCGGCGTCCTCGACAACCCGGAACCCACTCACCTCCTCGCTCCCTCGACGGCGCCTCCTCCTTCACCTCCACGGGGGCGTCCCTCGCAGCCGACGATCGCCGCTCTCCTCCGACGAGGCCGGCCCTCGGCAGCCTCGGGAGCCTCAAGAGCGGCGCGAAGGCGCCGCGGCCCCGACGCGGACTGCCGTCTAGCCGTCGAGTCGTGAACTAAGTGACGCCGTCCGGACTGCGGCCTGCGGCACTCGAGCGCACGTGGCCCCGGAGCCGCCGGCCCGAGAGTCCTTGGGCGGAGGTGCCGCCGCCTCGCGTCCGGACGCGGCTCGCCGAGCTATCCGGGAACGGTCGTTTAGCATTGTGACGGTGTTGGCAGCTGCCGCCCGGGTCACGGTCAAGGCGACTGTCCAAGCAACATGTGACAACGGCAACGGCGTTATCGACGACGACGACGATTAGAACATTGGGATGCGCCTTCATCCATCGACGCACTCGTCCTTTTTTCCCGCACTTCCTACACATCCCTCCCCACTATCACCGCACAAATTCATTTCACCTTGTTTCCGGCCCCATTTACCAACGCCTGCAACTACATTCCCAGCCCTCTTACTTCCCACCTCATCCTCCTCACCTCCTCCTCCTCCTCCTCCTCCTCCTCCTCAGCTGTCACCACCTACTCCTTGCGAATTCGGCCAATTTCCCACTGACCTCGCTTAGGTTGATATAGATTTCTCGTTTGATGCTCTCTCGAATTATCGAATATCCCGGACATTTCCCACTCTTTATGCAAAAGAACGTGTGCCGATATTATTTGTGTAAAGCTTCATCGACGCCGAGGTCCTTAAAGCCTTCAATGTCTAATGCATTTTCTATTAATCATATAGTTTTAATCCTAAACATTATTACTTAGGAAAATATCTCACAAAGTTTATTCAACGAGACTCGACAATAATTTCTTTTAACTTACAATCTATATTATGCTACATGCAACCTATACGAGAAAATTCGTTATTTACATTTATTATTATTGTTATTACCGTTGTCATTATTATTATTATTGTTGTTATTGTTTGTTTGTTGTTGTTGTTGTTGTTGTTGTTATGATTATTGTTGTTATGATTATTGTTGTTATTATTATTGTTGTTGTTGTTGTTGTCGTTGTTGTTGTTGTTGTTGTTGTTGTTGTTGTTATTATTATTATGATTATTGTTGTTATGATTATTGTTGTTATGATTATTGTTGTTATGATTATTGTTGTTATGATTATTGTTGTTATGATTATTGTTGTTATGATTATTGTTGTTATGATTATTGTTGTTATGATATTCTTCCAATAAATCTTACGTATTACAATATTTCACTCAACTTTACTTTCGAATCTTTATTTTTCCCTCCAAATTGCATATGGCCTGCGCCAAAATCCTTATTGGATTATTAACAATAGATCAATGCGCGGAAACAAGTGCAGGGGTCTAAGCATTTTATAGGTAAAAATTGTAAAATCATTATTAATAATATGAGAAATGTATCTTTTAGTTATTGTGTCTATTTAATGAAATAAGCGTTATCTATCGGAGAAATGCATTTCATGTACAACTAATGTCATGTTCTAGATTTTAAATTAACTATTAACGGCCGTAACTATTAATGTCGTAATTGCGAAAACTTGTGTGAATTAAATATCTAAAAGCATCGACAAATAGTTGTTCGAATTTTTGATAAAATGGAAATATTTTGCAGCGAATTATATAACGAATGTTTACTACTAATACATATAAATATTCGATATATTAGCCTTATCTCTAAGGCTGCGTAATAGAAATTTTTTTTAATTATCAGCCTTGTTAATTTGGCTAGAAATAAAAATTACCTAAATATTTATTCGAAATTTAAAAAAACAATTTTTTTTTTTATAATTATCTAGAAAAACTTTAAAGTGAATTACAACGAATTGAATGAATAATTTAAGCTCCAAGTCATTTTCAGTTAAAGTTGTGGAACGAATTTGTTGCCTTTAACGCCAAATATACTTGCTTAATTTAAGATTACATTACTTAAAATTACATTTATACATTCTCATCTCTGTTGAATATATTGATTGCAGTGTCTGTGATTAAATTATAATTTCAATTTATTCAATTAACTCGTTATTGTTAATGTCACTATATTCGCATAGTAATATTGAAATTATTATACATTGATCTTATTTTCAAACAATGAAATTCATTCATATATGCTTATTATATCATAATAAATCATTTAATAAAATCTTAATTAATGCCTTTTACAAATTCATAGACAATAATTGTTTTAGTTTTGTTTTCGTTGAAATTGATATTCAACCAAAAGAGTAAGTTAACAAATTATTTCAATAATAAAAATAATGGACTAAAATGTTATTTTTCATTAAATCAAAAGTAGCGAGAAAAAAAGATAGATTAAAATCTTATTAATAATATCTTATTAATATATAAATAATTATTAATACGTAAATTTATTACTTTAATTTCATTAATACTTAAACCAATAAATTAAATATTATCCTTACTGTTCTAAGGCATTCGTTTGAAAGATGCATATCATCAATAATATTTTATTATTACATTGCGAATCCATGTATGTATATATATATATATATATATATATATATATATAATAGACAATCAATTATATGTTTGTATAGAGCAAATAGATATGTAGATATAATTGCAATAGTAATCAATTTGCAAAACATCCGTACAACGTTAAAGCTTCATTAGTTTTCATATAAATTTACAAAATATCTTATATTATATAATATGATATAATATATTATATCATATTATATATAATCACTTATATTATATAATATCATATAATAATAAATCTTCTACATATTCTTCTACAATTTCCCTACGGTAAAATGAAAAATTTCATTTAAAAATCCCTTCTGCACACATGATTATTAATAAATAGAAAAAGCAACTCACTATTGACTATTATTTACGAGAGCCGAATTAGCTTAAACTATAATAATGAAAAAATGCATATATTTGAAAGTTAAATTTTTCATGGATAAAGCATATAAAATATATTTCTTTCATTGATTTTGCATTTGTATAATCTACTTCACTTCATTGGCTATTAAAACAAAATAAATTCTAATTAATCTCACATGTCATTACAATTTATTTATTTAATGATAGATTTGCCCCCAGATTTCGTGCCTTTATCGCTTCATATGCATATTTATTTCAAGACAACAATCTACTTACACGAATAAAGTGTTACATCGACGCTCCATGTTATTTAAGGTAATTCGACTGACTAATATTCATTGCATTATAGTAATTTTGAATGGCGGTTTATTACTATTTGAAATACTACTCAAATTCACTGTAATATCAGCTACCACAGAAATAGACGTTTGCAATGTACTATTAAACAAAAATAAACAAAAATACCGTACCATTACTGCAGTGTTGCATGAAAATTGTATTATCAACTCATACATTTTTCATGATATTCTATCAGTGCATATACATTGAAACAATAAAATGAATTGCAGTGATACATATTAAGTAAATATTCGAAGAAGAGAAAAACGTATGTTGAAGAAAAGCGTTATATAATTATATCACTTTTTTTTTTTTTTTTGAATATTTGTATAAAATAATTATCAAAAGCCCCGCTTGTTTCGTCAGTTTTATTCATAAGAACTTTTTACATGAGGTTTATATTGGCATCTTTATTTATTGCTGACAACGATCTTTATTCGTGAAAGAAATTAAAAAGTATTGTAAATTTATTCATTTAAAAACAATATGTGCAATAATGTGCTTTTATGTGCCTATATTTCAAGCTAATTGTTATTTAGGTATAAATAATTAATATAATTTTTGCTAACCAATAATATCAATCGTTCCTATTACAATTTTAAGTTCCTTCTTACACTAAAACTTCTTGCCTACATGTTTAGTACTAAAATAATATATAATTCTACTTTACTTTATTATAATCTTTATATTATTTATTTTATATATTTATTTTATATAATTTATATTATTGTATAACGTATATTAACAATTTAACATATGTTTTGTTCTATATATATATATGAATTTAAATACATTATGTTAATAACATACAATTTTTATATGAAAGAAAGCAATTATTAATTATTTCGAAATTTAAATTATAATTAAATTTATAAAATACTCGAACTATATATTGACTGGCAAACATGTAACTTTGAAACTTATTTTGTAAACAAAATTTTCAATATTTATTATTTATTATTCTATCACTTAGTAACATATAATTCTACTTATTATTATTAATAAATCTAAAAAAAAATTGTATTATCTAGCTTGGTAATTTGATTAGTAAGTAAGTAATGATTTGAAGAAAATGTTTAACGTGTAGTATTTTAGTAGGGAGTGAATAATCAAATGTTACGCGATAACCATGTATAAACATAATATTATCGTTATTATTAAATATTCTTAACAATAACAAGCGTTTTTAAATTTTAAATATTAATTACAGAAATACTGTAATATAGGGGAATCATATAATACATAATCGTAATCAGTTATCTGCAAAATATTATTGTAGGTAATTTAAAAGTACGTAATTTAGAGAAAATATTAGAGTAAATAAAATAAAACTGAAAAAAAAATTAACCTTTGCGTATTTAAAAATAGAAATAAACTTGGAAACTAGGAGTGCCAAGGTTATACCCACAGAGATAATAAAATTTAAGAATGTTACCAATAACTTTATCCCGTAGATTCAAAGTAGGCTTTACCATTTATTAGGATGAAAATAATTAATCCAATAGGTTCCATTAAAAAAAAAAAAAAAAAAATCTGAATCTTGAAGAGGTATGAGAATCTAGAAACTATTATAAAAAGACGAAATATCAAAGCTCGCAAGTTGGCCGGAATTTTGTTTCCAGATAATATACAACGAATTATATCTCTATAATTGTAAAATTTATTCGTAATATCTCTGATAAATTATAAGGAATTATTTATTGGCCACGGTAAATAATAATCTTGTACTTGCATTAGGTCTTCTCAGGACGTTCATCCTGATAAACTAAATATATCTCTCGAATTGTTAAACGCTCCTATAAAATTTTTGCTTATAAAGTCACCAATTTACGAAGGGAAGTACCGAGTAGGGGAGAGGTAGGATTTCACAGGTGGTTAGTCATAGAAATGTCATTACATTTTCACATGCGATATAAGAGAGACGGTCGATTAAAAAATGTTTAATACTGCTGAGGCGTGGTGTGTAATTTTTTTTAAAAAGGCACGAACGTGGTAAGGGCGCACCTTGCCATCCGCGGAGGAGCGATTGGATGGATAATGCGTTTTTAAACTGCTTTGCTCGGTCAATAATATAATACAAGTGCATAGCCAAGGTTCCTGTATTCACGCACCAACGTGTCAGACTCGTTGCCACCCACCCCGTGACGCACACTTTGAATATCGAGTCTGACAATTTGGTCACGGACGAATTCACCCAGCACCCTTTCCTATCAGCCTAACTTAGTAATTAGGCAGGGCATACGTGTGCCTCGGAACTTATGCGAACCCTCGTGTTTCCTCCGAGGTCACCTGCCAACTGTAAGCGCTTTCCGGCCTTAAGCGAACTTTAGACTCTTTTCAGCCGGAAACTCTTTTACTCCTTGATTGCTTCCTATCTATTGAGCTTTTTAACTTGATGATAGAGAGAGAGAGAGGGAGAGAGAGAGAGAGAGACTTTGTTGTTTGGGTGTTACGTCACAGGGCGGTGAAGCTTTTCTTAATTTGTGTGAATTTTTAAATTGTGACATCTCGATAAGGTTTAACATTCACTACATTACACATGCCTCGATGAAATGATACTTAAACTACTAACTATAGTATATTGAAATTGATAGTAATTAATAGTCATCCAATAGTCTATTAAAATTTTAATATTAATTTTACATTGTAAAACGTGGCTGATCAAACGAATCCGCAGTTCAGTTTTTATATTTTCAATTCATCCCTATAATTTTTTACAATATAAGAAAGATTATTAGTCAGCATTTTTTAAATGAATCTTGTAAGATGTAGTATATGACATTTTTTTTCAAACTACATTATCATACTCCACGTATGATAAAATATTATCAAAATCATAATATATTAAATTCATTAACGTTGCGATAATTAATAATATTTATAAAATTTTAATAAACAACGTTGGAAAGATTACATTTTTAATTCACTCAATTTAAAATTTAACTGCATTATTATAATTTCCGTTTCAAATTATTCTTAAGGATAATCTTAAAATCCTTGAAATAGTTAATCAATTAGTTATTAATGTCAATTTTAAAATTACGTTTAATTTAAAAATAATTAAAAAAATATGGCGAATAAAATATAGACTATTAACAATATTTAATCGATTTACTTCTGCTGTAAATGCTCAAGTAGTGAGTTATATATTTTACTTATAGCTTCTACACTTTGTTATTAAGTAAACAAGAATTATAGACTATTGTTTAAAAATATTTATATAAATTTATTATATATCCCACTTTTTATAGTAAATATCGAATAGGGCGAAATTAGAAGCAATTATAATTTAAGTAAAATGTTTACATATCAAATTGTTTAAAAATTCACTGTAGCCAATAGTTCAGGTACAGGAGTGTGGAGTTTTCCGGATATTTTACATTAGTAATACAAACGCAACATAAAATAAGCTCATAGTCATATAATTAATTGGTTTAGGTGAATATTAGTATAATTCGATACGGAGTAATAAAGCAAAGATTAAACATCATTTTCATGTCGCGAATCGAGCATTTCAAATACAAAAATCTGTAACTAATGTGTCATTTAACCACATAATTTCTTTATAAAGACAGATTTAACCAATACATTATCAATATTTATATTTACATTGTTTGTATAATTTTTTTCTCTAAATATTCTATATTAAAATGACATTGAATTATCCATATAATATTATATTTATATAAAAATAACCACCTATGATGAGAACTCGTATGTTAATAAACATACTCGTGTTCATTTATGATATTATTATCATTAATTACTTTATGATTAAATTCATTCAACTAACATAAATTAAAAGTAATTCACTTTTACATAGTCTAGTCAATAATTATTGAATTTCAATTTTATAATTTGCAAAATTGAGCTATATTAAATGCCATAATGATTTACTAAATTTTGGATTTTCAAGAATATAGATTTAAAATATTTGAAAATAAATTAAATCAAATAATTGAATTAATGAAATAACAGTTACTTGACAATTAAATAATAAATTTACGGTGGAAAATTTGCAAATGACAAGTGCAGCTATTTTAAAAATACATTATACCATTTATTTTTAATAAGTTTTGAATAAAGTCCATGAAAGATATTAAATTAAATGATAATTTCTCTAAAATGCAGTAAGTAATTTATTACAATCATTATTTACAAATTATGAAAATTAATTCTTATATATTCAAAAATAAATTGATTTTAGTATTGTCATTTACTATGCCTAGTTAACCAAAGATGGAACTTAAAGAACTAAAGGTATTTGCAGTTGTCGAAGGATGAATTTTCATCGCAAACATTATTTAGCGATCTTTGCGTGCCTATAATCAAATTCATCTAATTTTGAGTCAGGATCTGTCGACGAATAAGTCTAAAAACAATACAATAATGAAAATTAAATCTTTTTATAACGAATGAACTTATATTAAATATTTACAAAACATAAACAATATTGTTGAATTAACAATCAAAATGAAAGCTGACACTTCAATGTTTAAGCATAAAGAGAAGAAATTTCATTGAAAATTGAAATATTATGAAAAAAATATTTAATATATCAATTTCTACGTTTATTCATTATCATTGAAATATAAACTAATACATAATGATAAATATGGCATAGACAAAAAAATTTACACACTAGTTAATTAGCTTATGAATTATTACTTACTCTTTTTCTTGTTGGTTTACTGTTTTCGCTGCTATTAGTCTTCTCGTTACAAGTATCAAAACTCTTAACACTATCACAATCATCAATGGACTGAAGTAATTATTATTATTATATTATACTGACAAATATTAATGTAATTTATCAAGTCAGCATTCTAATAAAAACTCACCCATAAATCTTTATATTCTGGTGAAATACTTTCTAAAAATAATAGACGATCTTCTATATTTTTTATCCTTTTGTATACATCTCGAGGCACTGGTTTATTGATTCCTAATATTTTTTCTGATACGGAAAGTCTTTCTTCAAGAGCCGAGGGATAAGTATTGGATTCGTTTTTTAATGATTTGAACGGAGCATTGAACTCCATATTTTGTTGACTCCATTGATTGTACACCCTGTGCACTATAATTTAAATATATTAATTTTTAAAAAATTACGGCCATCCTTTAATTAATACGTCATTACCTTTCACGTGATTTACATCTTTATGTCTTATAAAAGTTGCGTTAACTCTAGCACAAACATGTGTATTATCATCATTATCGTCATCTTGGATTTGATTACTTTAAAAATTAAAAAAAATTTACTATATTTTGGTATATTTCACAATTGTTATTTATAATGAAACAAACCTCAAACAGCAAAATTCCTGTATGTTAATTAAATTTACTTGTTCACGTTTACGGGCAATAAAAGACTCTATTCTACGATTAAGTTCTTGATCATCGGCTTTGATTTGAATTTGATCTGGATTAATTAAAAATTCCTCGTTACCACTGTCCTCGTCCTGATCGTCCTGATCGTCGTTATTAACATTTTCCGATTTTACCTCTACTGTTTCGTAAACATTATCGAGATCTATCTCTATGTCATCGACAACCACATTAGCATAATTGATTTCATTCGTACTACTTTCTTCGTTTGATTTAATAGTTTTTCCCGCAGCAATTTTAGTATCATCTAGAGAAATATAAAATATGGAAAGGTTATAAAATTTATAACAATCGTTCCATAAAATCATACTTTTATTGTGAAAATTTTGTTTGAAACGCTCTTAAAAATATCAAGAGAAAAGTAATTTTTACAAAAATATTTTAAACATATATATATTGAAATATAGTCGATAAGAATAAGGCAAATGAAATATTGGTAAAAATTTTTAATTAAAGATTACAAATATAATTAAGATTTTATAACAAACATAAATCAAAATCACATTTACATAATTATTTTTAGCAATTTTAAGTTAAGACAAGTAAATAAATCTATTTACTTGCTGTCCAAAAGCACTCCTTATTCGCCTTCCATTGAGGTTCATCCTCTTCGTACACTTCCTTTTTCCATATAGGTACCGACGACTTTATCGCGTCTATGGTAAATTGTACCGCCTGCAACGATTCCTGCCGATGAACTGAAGAAATTGCAATCACAACGCTCGCCTCCATAATAGAAACCTCTCCCAAACGATGGTATATCGCTATTTTTTCAACGTTCCATTGCGAGCGTACTTTGTTACAAACGGCTTGCAATTCCTTGATGGCCATTGGCTCGTAAGCCTCATATACCAATTGTACAACCTATGTTTATATTTATGTTAATTATTATTTATTTAGATACATGACACATGACGCATATTTACACAAACTCAGAATCAAAAATCTAATTATACACCGATGACGCTCATTTTGTCAACTCAATTATCTTGTAAATTAATAAGGTCAATCTTAATGTCGATGAACAAAGTAGCATTAGCACGTTACAAAGAGCGTTGTTCCATACACACCTTCTTCTCTTCAAAATTATCTCTCGTTGTTCCAATGAATGTTGATATTGCCCCACAATTGGGAGATGCGACCATCTCAATTATATCATTAACGTTCAACTTTTCTATCTCGAGAGCAACAAAATTCTTTAAGTCAGCCATTTTACCCTAATCATTAACAAAAAACAAAAAACAAAAAAAAAGAAAAGAAAAGAAAAACAAAAAAAAAAATGGAAAGAAAATCATTGTATTAATAATAATCATGACAAAACAATAAAATCAGCATTGACATTCTATTAATATTTGTAATAGCAATAAAGTACCAGGCTTCATTCCAACCTTCATTAAACATTAAACAGCGACGTTAAATCTTAAGAAAAACTCGTACCTCCGCTAAGCGGTGGAATAACTGCTATTTCGTCCTTCTCGGTCAATTTGAGAAAAGCGTCGGGTTCGACGAACTCTTCATTAACAGCCAATATCACGATATCTCGAATGGTTTCCAAATTGAAAATCTCGATTACCTGGTCCTTTAGCTCGATAAATGAGATGAGGACCGGCACAACAATCTCCGACTCCTTAAATCCTGACAATTCACGTGCTTTCGCGAAGAATAAGATTTTCACGCGAGCACTTTTTCCTGTGGTATTCTCGCTCATTTCCATCCACATCCGAGCGACTATTCCAGTCTAACGAATAATATATCGACATCGTTATCTGCTTTCCCTTCTTTCCAATGCGAGCTACGTAAAATACTTATTCTACGACCTTATATAATGAGTAGCGAGGAAACAAGGTGGAACGAATAATCTTAATGACAGTGATAAAGAGCGAATACAACTCGACCAAACTCGACAATTTCTTACCCAACGTTTCTCTTAGGTTAGTTTAGTCCTACTTAGACCCATACTTAGCATTGCATGACAATTGATTTGAAATTGCTGGTATTAGTGGAGGAAGCGATATCAGGTACTACTATATATATATATATATATATATATATATATATATATAGCATAATTAAGCTAAATAATATTTTCCAACGTATACTTTAATTTTTAAATTGATATTTTACATATAATTTACTTCATTGGATTTCATTGGAATTTATTGTTGTTATTAGATAAATTGCTTTCCGCTTTTAATAATAAGAGAGCTTGATTTGAAGAAGAAGAAGAAGAAGAAGAAGAAGAAGAAGAAGAAGCAGAAGAAGATGATGAAAAAGATGATGATGAAGAAGAAGATGAAATTATTAAGCGCCTATAAATAAAGCGTCCATTGCTGCTTATCGAGTGGCCCCTTAAGTTTCAAAATCAATTTATCGATACCAGAATCTGCCGTTGAAGAATTATAATTTTAAGAATCGCGGGAGTGACAATTTTCAGCTATGTCGATTCTATCAAATATTCCGCTTAATTACATTGAAGTTCATTCAATTAAAATTCGTGTATTATAATTTCGATGAGATACGTTAAAATTATTCCAACTTACTTTTTCAACTAACGATAACTTGAAATTACCATTGTAAATGTAACGATAAGACATTTTGCGTCCCTTATTACCATAATAAAGTGTATGATTACGTAAAGGTAATTTTTTATTTTTTTTTTTTCTTTCTTCACTTCTTAATGCATAAAAAATATACTAGCTAAATAAATTTAAGCACCTTTTGAAATAATATGTATATATTAAAATAATAAGTAAAATCATTAATTTTACATGTTTATCGAATTAACGAGCCAATTAACAAAGATAATTAAAATATTATTCGAAATATTTCATGAATCAGAGACTGTTCGATTGATTATAATATGAATTACGTGTAAATATGCAATTAAATAGTCTATAAGGAATAATTGAAAATCTGATAAAATTGTCAAATTTTTATATAATCTAGTATTGGCATAAAAATATAATATTTAATAATCATATTTTTATTAAAATTGAAAAAAGACTTTCCAACAGTTGATAGTTTAATTATATAAGTCACCTATTACATTACAAAAGAATGTGAGTTTACAAAATCAGTTGAAAACTTATACATCATATAATATTACAGAAAGATAAAACTTACTTAATCACAATATAGTTATATCACATGCCGTTCATAATATAATTATAATATAAATAGTGCATCATTATTATATTTAATTCTCTCCGTTGTATTGTCAATAAATAAAACCAAAATATTTTGAAACATTTTCAAAGCAAACTCTTAAAAATTAATGAAATTCCATACTACACCTATTATTGCATTGTACGCCGACCATTAACAATCCACACTCCGTTATAACAATATACAATTTTATCGTAGAAATTATCAAAAATTTAGAATTTCCAGACATCAGGTATATATATTATATATTATTTCTTGTTTATATTTTCATTGTTTATTTAACGAATTTATTTAACAAATTATTCAACAATAAATACTTAATTAGGGTTTGAGTTATGAAAATTAAATTAAGTGTTTGGGTTTAACATTAGCAAACAATGATTTTTTTTCACAATAAATTCTAAACAAATTATTGCATCGTACCTGACATTTAATACTTGTTCATATAATGCAACTGAATAACATTATAATAAGTTTCAGCCGTAATAATAATAAAGGCTTTAATATTTTACAATAATAATAAATTGTCTAAGATATTGAAAGAATTACTAGCGATTTTGTTTCTCATTGTAAAATTTTACATAGCCATGACATTTCTAGCCTAAACAGAAAATGTAACTCCGTTTTCAAAAGTAAATTAGATTAAAATTAGATTAGATTCCTAATTTGGTGAATGGTGCAACGAATCAACAACATCGATGAATACGATTACACGATAATCAAAGCCAAGATCAACTTTTCTAATTAAACAAAAATTTCACGTTAAATAATTCAATTTTTCGTCAACGCCATTAGCATCAATTAAACAATCCTTATAATACGTTTGATATTAAATTTTTATCTAATATAACTTTCTTTCAACATTCCTTTTGATATTTTTTATAAATACAACATTATAAAAATAATAATTATTCGAGGTATTCGGTTGAATATGAATATTATATAAAAATTACGCGTACTAGTACTTTTTTAATTATGAATCCTAAATTATAATAATTGAATTTGATTATTAAATATAGCAGAAATAACTGATAAATGCGAATGCTATTTTCTATAAATTTATATATTGCATTAAAAAAGCTTTGTACATCAAATCAACGTGCGATTATCGCAAAATATTTCTACTCTTATAATATTATATTAAAGTTACGTGCAAAAAATAAATGGCCTGACTTTAAGAGATATAATTTAAGAAATGCTTACTTAGCATATAATTTATGCTCTACATAATATTTTATTCAAAACTACCTTCCCTTCATTTCATCTAATTAAAAATAAATGATAACATTAAAACATTTTAATTTCTATAATGCGATTATCATAATTAACTAAAATATTTATCAAACGGCCTATATTTCAATTAATAACAAAGTTGTAAAAAAATATAAAAATTTTATTTAATATTTATTTAATTTATCTAATTAAAATTTATAATTATAGATTTTTAAAAAGTATTAATTTTTCTCAAAATTGTCTTTACATTAATAATAAATTATTATAATAAATGAATGTAATTTTTTATATTCATATATTTTTTCTGTACCCAAAATCATACAAACTTCTACTTCTATTTATGTATTTTTTCATTTATTTATTTCAACAATAAAGCATTAACTTTAATTAATTATTTCTCAGTAAAACTTTTTGATTTATAATTCAAAAATTTAATCGAAAAATATGTATTAAAGTTGCTCTTTAATTTTTAATTTTTTTCTTTGTTTATAAGCGTATTGGTTTTGAGATTGGCGTTATTAGCTTAAGATTACGATTTCAGCATAATTAAATAATAATTATGTAGATTATGATTGATTTATTTTTTGTATAATCACGAATTAGGAATAATACAATGAAGTGCGTAACTTTATTATTAATTAATAAATAATTGCTTTACGTATTTATTTATAAATATTTTATAAGAAATGCATGTTATTAATTCCAGAGAAATTTTAAGTTATTATTATTGTAAAACCATACGTGTTAATTTTTATGTTTGGGCAGGGAAAAGCATATTGGACTGAAACGTAAAGCCTATTTATTTGAAATTAATTCCGTATGTATTATACTTTTCTAACTGCTTTGAATATTTCGAAATTTCAAAGAATTTATCTTTATATACAACGAATTTTATACCATAAATTAATTTCTAATTAATGATTTTTACACGCACGCACACACGCACGCACGCACGCACGCACGCACGCACACACACCTTAGGTACCATTTATCATTTTTATTTAATCAACATTATAGAGTATTGTAGTAAGATATGTTTTGTAACAATATCTAACGAGGATAAAAATATACTTACTAATTTCATTAATCAACCAATAATATTTAATTTTTATATATTTAAAACTTGAAAATTATAGTTCCCGATGTTATACAAATCGTTAAGTCTATTTTTCTTTAGAACTTTAAGAAAACATTTTTTTTTTTTTGCCTAATGTTTTAATAATAATAAATAAATGCACTAATTAATTAATTAATCTTATCTCTAAATAATAAAAGTATATGTTTGCTGATAAAATTTTATTACAAATCGCCTTGGTCAATATTGCTTATACGCATACTTTTATACTTAATCATAAACATAATTCTACATTTATCATTTACAATTATCGATCGGACATTAATTGAGATTGTAAAGATACTGCCATATTGCACTAAGAAATGTATTATATTGTTTGTGCATAGCAGCCTTAATTAAAATACAAATAATGCTTTAAAAGTAATTTTTATATAAATTATAAAAATCGTCAATCACCGTTTATTCATTGCATTTTTCTTTACGCAATCATGTAAATGTCAAGCCAAGCAGCCGTAATTAAATATTCAAATTTCCCTTATTTTATACAGAATATATAATATTGCCAAAAGAATAGTTGAAATTCGAAACGCAAATTCCCTTATGTTTACACGCGAATATGGAAATTCTATTAACGATACCGTATTACAGCATCTACAAAATGTTTATTACACCCACGCATATATAACTCGCCACTCAGCCACTTACAGTACTACGCAACATTATAAAATATCAATTATATGTATTATAAAAATTTCAAACGCGCGCACAGACACGCAAGCAAAATTGTCATTTAACCGCGTGTCTACTAAATACATGTCAAATATTGTCATGCAGCGGTAGGTTTTCCGTTTAAATATGAGGTTTAAATTGTGTGCGTGTGCGCGCCAATGTGCTTGTTTTATCATTTCCAACAATTAAAATAATTGACGGACTTATAAATAAAAGTGGCTATTTACAGTAAAATCGCATAAAGCATCTTTCCATTGTCAATGGAACAATCAGCAATCGAACGTAGCAACGAGCAATCTAAACAAGCGTCACGAAATTTGCCGCGGCACTTGAATTCATTTAGACGCTCATTCGTCAAAATCATCGGCCAAACATAAGCAATGCATAAGCAAAAGTGGAGAGCCTTGGATGATCGAGTCGATGGAGAATCGAAGTCGAGGTTCCCCGAAGACGATTCCCAGGCGCTCATCGCTGTCGTCCAGCCTCGGGCACCGCCTCCAGCAGGCACCTCATGTCTCGCGCGTCGAGGTAGCCGAGCACGCGCTCGAGGGGCACGCTCGGAATGAAGGCGCCAAGGAGTTCCGTCAGTCGTAGACTCGCCTTCTCCAGGAGAGGCTCGTACAACATACCCACATCGAGGTTTCGCTCGAGCATATCGGCGTAGAGTGGGAAAAGGTTACGTTGCCTCCGTGCCTCGAAAGCCGCTTGCACTTCGGGCTTTCGTACCAGCATAACGAGACTCCGCTTGCTCGCCCTCAGGAAGCCAAAATACGTGGCCTCCTCGCAGAGTCTTGTACGCGCCATCGCCTCGACCTCCAGAACGCATGTCCGCTCGTACCCGAGGCCGGCGTCATGCGATTCCTCCACCCCTGCCTCCTCCACCCCTGCCTCCTCCGCCACCTCCTCCTCCTCCTCCTTCTCCTCCTCCTCTAATCTACAATTTAAGCAATGTTAAAACAATGAACCAATTCTCATCACGTCATCATAGCGCGAATGAAAGTCGCGCCTTGGCCTCGTGCTCCTGTCTACGCAATTATCATCATCATCATTATCATCATAATCATCGTCATCGTGATCATCGTCATCGTGATCATCATCGTCATCATCATCATCATCGTCATCATCATCATCATCATTATCATTACCCCCTTTCTCAACGAGACTGTGCAGACCCGGACCGACAGGGAGTCTGGCGACTTTACACCTGATCGCGTATTTGCCGAAGACGCGCTTGAGTTCGGGGCTCGCGACGAGCTGGATCGCGGTGTAGCCCCCGGCGTCCAATTTGGCCGCGTCTGCGCCAAAGACGAGGAGCTGCTCGACGCACTCGGCGTCACCGTTCTCCGCTGCCAGGTGTAGCGGGGTACGCCTTCGCGAAGCCTCCTCCGCGTCTACCTCGGCGCCACGGCGCAGCAGGCCCCGAACGAAGGCGCCGCAGCGACGGCGCACAGCCAGATGCAGGGGAGTCTCGCCGGCGGGTCGCGTGCGGCCCCGGACGTCGGCTCCGTGGCGCAATAGTCGTGCAAAGAACGTGTGATCCGGTCGCAGGTAGAGAAGCTTCGCGTGCTCGGCTGTGACGGCGAGGTGCAGAGCGGTGCAGCCCTCGGCGTCCGCGGCGTCGACGTTCGCTCTGTGACCGGCAAGGGGCTCGAACAACTCGAGATGTCCGAGCCGTGCCGCCAGGTGCAGCGGCGTCTGGCGCGCTGCGTCCGTTGCGTCGACCTCGGCCCCGTGGCGCAGGAGCGTGCGCACACTTTGGAGGCAGCCCTGCTTTACGGCCGCGTGAAGGGGCGTCTGGTGCGCGGCGTCCCGGGCGTTGGCGTCGGCGCCGTGGCGCAGAAGGAGCTCGAAGGCCTCGGTGCGCCTTGCCTCGACGGCCGAGTGCAGGGGCGTTTTGCCGAGGGCCTCGGCTCGGTTGGGGTCCGCGCCCCGCTGGAGTAAAAGTTCGAGCGCGCACCAGTTCTTCTCGGCGACGGCGTAGTGGAGGGCCGTTTTACCGAAGCGCGTGGCTGCGTTCACGTCGACACCCTGACGCAGGAGGGCCGCCAGCAAGTCGAGCTCGCCGCGCTTGACCGCCAGGTGAAGGAGGCTCGCGCCGGCGGGGCCACGTACGGCCGGGTCGGCGCCGTGTTGCAGCAGCAGCTGAAAGAGCGGCTCGTTACCGGCGTCCACTGCCAGGAAGAGAGCCGTCAACTGACCGTGGTCGCGCTCGTGGACGCGCGCACCCCGTTCCAGGAGTAGCCGCGCGACCGCGAGGTGACCGTCCCTCGTGGCCAGGTGCAAGGCCGTACTACCGTAGCTGTCCGGCAGATTCACATCGGCTCCCCACTGGAGTAGCGACTCGACCATCTGCAAGGAGAAAAATGGTATTACTTCTCTACGTTAGTTTGCCTCACTTACGAATGCCTCGCGGGCACGTTTGCTTGTACACCCCCCCCCCCCCCCCCCCCCCCCCCCCCCCCCCCCCACCACCACCCGTCAACACCAGAACCACGCCGAATAAATATATCGTTGGAGCTTGCGCAGCGCACAGTGATTGCGTTGGCTTGATATTTCCTTGTAAATGAGATATTTTTTCAAGTTATAGTGAGTCGAATTTTTATGCATCGGCGTTATTTCCTTTTCTTAACTTTTTCTTTTAGCATTGTCCCGTCGAGATATTGCTGATTTAAATCTTCTTGCGCGAGTTGATGACTGTTACGAATTGCATTGTATTCCTAAATTATGGCTATAAGCTTTCCCAATGTAACTGCTCACCTCTTCATAAGTGACGCGCTTATAACAACAAACAAGAACAAAATAAAGAAAATAGAGGAGTCGCGAGAAAACGTCCGCATACGATACTTCGAACAATTCTAATGTCGAACAACAACATTAGGAGAATTAGTTTTATAGGAGGATCTTATCCTAGATTTAGATAGATTACAATGACATGATCGTGTAAATTTGACTCAGGGGGATTCGAAGGCAATAGTGTTGGAGCTAATGGGTGGTATGAGAACGGCACAGAAACACACACGCACCTTTACGTGATTCCTCTCGACGGCGCAGTGTAGATGCGAGTATCGGCGGTTGAGGTCACGATCGACGACGATTTCGTTGACGTCACAGCCATGACTCGCGAGTAGCTCGACCGCTTCGATGGATCCCGACCGAATGGCGAAAAACATCGGACTCAGACCTTCGTGGCTCTTGACTCGGGGATCAGCCCCGTACCTGAGCAGCAGCTCCATCGCTGCGATGTTTTTACGAAATGCGGCTACGTGGAGAGCCGTTGTCCCGCTAGAATCGGGATCATCGACACCGATACCCTGGTGCGCTAGTAAGTACTCTAGCATTTTTGTATGATCGTACATGGCTGCCAGATGTAGGGATTTCTGACTCAAGAGGCCGAGATCGACGTTGACGTTGACGTTATGGCGTACGACGCTTCTGACTAGTTCCGCGTACTTTGGATCATTCGGATTGTAATCGCCTATTGTGGAAAATGAAAATTATTCACATGGTTTATACGTGCGTTTATTCATTTATACGTGCGCTGTATAATAACTAATTTATACGTTGAAAATAATATCGTGTAAATAATTTTCCGAGGATTAATCATTGTAATATCAGCACAAATTGACATTATTGTTAATAAAGGAATGTTAGAGCAATGACGAATAATTAATAATTAAACGAAAGCTTTAACTTAAGTATTGGATTAATAAAATAAAAATACTTGACGATTAAGTGGATAACGAGTGTACTGAACATTGAAATAACATGCGAATAATCATGGAGTCGACTTTTCGATTAATATTGATACAGCCAAAATTTATAAGAGGCTGGTTCTTTTGATAATTCGAGTGTCTTGACAATTTTTAATAATTTTCAATTGACCTCCGTACCATTTATGAATAAGAAATGTACGTACCGAAATGTTCTCTTGTAGTGGCGCATAGAATAGATAGTCGTTGATAATCGTTGAAATCTTGTGAAAATAAAGAGTTTGCGAGAGCCACGTCTTGTTCAAGCTCAACCCCATGAAAAGTATACGATTGGTCGCATTGGGCGAGCTTTTGCTTCTTTTTGCACATTTCGTATTCCGAACGTGTCGAACAATCGCGGAGAAACATCGCTTCGTTTTCGAAATCACTATCTTCGTTTATGGTCTTTGTGAAAGGAACGCAACGAAGATCGGACGCCCTTTCAACTTTCAGCTTCTTGTTAACCATTCTTGTTACACTAAACGCTCTTGAATAAATTTAAAGTTTTTCTTATGTTTCCTTCTCTTTCTCTCTCTCTCTCTCTCTCTCTCTCTCTCTCTCTTTATATATATATATATATATATATATATCTTTCTTTAAAAAATATACTTTAAACTGTTCGTGACGTTCGTTAGTGGTGCATCATTTGTTCTCTTTTACACGTTAACGAAAACTATAAAGAAAGAAAAAACAGTTTTAAATATTAAAGCGAATCGGTGACGTGCATCATATTATTAAATAATTTAGACGCTAATTATAATTAGTCGTTATATGATGATATGGTAGCATTAGCACGAGCTTGTTTAAGACGAGTGAAAAAACATATAAAAGCAGCATCAATGTTTAAATGACATAGTTTAATTATTACTTATATGTTCATTTGTATTAATGAGAAATTACAATGTGAATTATGCTAATTAACGTCTTGATAAAATTTACATTAGAATAATTAAAGGATAAATATTGCTTACCAATGTTATTGAGCGACGTTAGAGCAGGATAAAAACAAAATATAATGCAAATGGTGGATCGTGGCGGATATATTAAACACTTTTTCAAAATTTACACTCCGTATTAATATCGGTATACCTTCAATTTTAATGACCATGATGTTCCTTGTACTAGGGTGAACTAATATGGATTGGTATCATCGGGGTACTTATATAGTCTGCCACTACCCGTAAATACGTCCTCTTGGGGTAGGGATGACGATTCCGAAATGTAGTGGGGCAGTAGTAACTATGTTATAAGAATTTGGAAAACGATTAATTAATGGTTCAACGCAAAACTGTTATTTCGAAAATATTAAATACACGATTGTTACAATTATTTATAATCATTGCAAAGTATTGTTTTTTTTTTTTTCTTTTTCTTTATTTTTTTGAAAATTTTGTATATATTGGCAATATCGATGTGAAACAGATCCTTCATAAATAGTATAATAAAACCATTTAAATGGCTTGGATGTAAGAAAAAAAGAAATGGTAAGAGAGAAAAAGATTACCGAGTTTATTAATAAAAATGACCTTATGAATAAAAAAATTAAAAAATGAAATTATGAATAAAAATGATTAAAACTTAATGGTAAGCTTAAGTAATTGTAATAATTGAATTATTGTCATTGAATGTTGTCAAAGTCTCGCGCGAAAATCAACAGTTTTATCGTATTTTCTTTTTCTGTTTCTCTCATTTGTCGGCAATTGTATGAAAAGAAAACGTTGACCTTAATTTTAATGTGCAAGAGAGCAATGGAATTATTCGAAAAATTATAATACCGAAGTATCCGTGGCCTTAGTACTATGTAAGTATAATGATTGCGATGATTTAATCATTATTTTTGTAAATTCGCCAATCGAAAATTTGCTCTGCATTGTAAGGATATTTATTAAACGTTTGCCCTCATGATCTAAGCCATGTCCATTGCTCGAAGTAATTTATATCGATAATAATGACAACGACGATTATAACAACAAGAACAATAATAACAACAACGACGACGACGACGACGACGACGACGACGACGAGTACGACAACGACAATATTAATAATGATAATATAAGAGAAGCACAAAGAGTATTAACATAATTAAAGTAATGTTGACAATGACATAAATACATAATGCAAGAAAAAGGACTTTTTCAGACTTTTCGCTGAATCTGCGCTGCAAAATGTACCTTGGCCTCGATTAACATTAAATTCACGGATTAATGATGAGACTCGGGTCGGACTCGTGTAAATGCGCGCGTGGCCTTAGCCACCTTAAATGCTCGGGATCGTAAGGAGGCGCATTAGTTTGTACGTAAAGCAAGGGGGGCTTTCCTTATCAAAAGGAAAACAAAAATGAAGATTGGACGCGGTATAGCGGGACGCGCATTACGCATTGGTGCGCACGTGCGGCTGGATAAAGGCCCCCGTAATGCCCCCGTAGCAGCCCCCTTATCGGCAAATGCGGGTGCTAAGCAATTCCCCCTATCTTTTCTTTTTCTATTTTTTTCTTCTTCTTTTTTCTTTTTTTCTTTTTTTTTATTTTATTTTATTATTTTTTTTTTTTTAACGATAGCGATCGCGCGCGGCACACGTCGAGCGCATGCGCAAGGGCTGCACACACGGGCATTAAGCAAATAAATTAAGGACACAGAGAACGAGGCGCGCCGGCCGACTGCCGCCCGTCTGACTAATTGCATTTTAATCAGCTTAGGAGCGGGGACCCCACTGGCCCCTGCTCCGATCTCGCTGTTTTATCCTTTGTCTGCGCGCGCGAAAATTCCAGCTAACTTAATGCGTCTTTCCAGCGTCTGTCTGGGAGATTACGATTTTTCATACCTAATGTTGCGGCGGCAACGTCAGGGTCCCTGGGGCCCTTGGCAGGTATATGCACGGCGGCCTCTGCAGTGACCTCCCTCCCAGCTGATACCGAGACGAGCTAATCGCCTTGTGATTTTTCGAGACACACGAGTTTATCACGATGCCGTCGTTCCGAACTTCCCTGACTCGTCTCGAGCGTGTGTCCGCCTCACCCCCTTCCCGGAACGTTATTGCGTCATTATTTGCGCAAGCCCTTGCCCGTTGTTAATCGCGCATAATCGCTCGGATGCGCGAATCTTGTCCACCCTCCCCCACCTCAATGTCAATTGGTCTCACTCGTTAAGGTCGAAGATTGGAGGGTTGGCGAGGGGGCAAGGGGGGACGAGGGTTTGGCGAGGGGGCGAGGGGGCGAGGGGCGATCGACAAGAGTATCGCGGGAGCTTTACGCCCTTCGACCATAGGCGTCGATGCGAGATCGAAGGAACTCGCGAGTCCGACATCCCAAAGTCCCAGTGTGGCCTCGTGCCGAGCTACGGCCACCGCACGGGGGAGAGACAATTTCTTCCTCATATTTCATGTGGCATGCTGCGATATTACGACCTTAAGGGACGTGCGAGTGCAAATGTCATTTTGAGTGGTAGTTTACAAAGGGAGTCATTTCCAATTGTGATTCAACTCTGGCTAGACAAAAGCACATAAATAATCACACGCTTCATCGGTATAAAAGCTTAATTATCATTTCCGCATAATTACTTTCAATTGACTGGCAAATGCTATTAAGCCAAACCCATAACTTATAGACGGAAATCCCATAGGCGCGCTTACCATTTTCACTGATATTCTCTCTTCAAAAACGTCGTGGCTCAACACCCGATCAGTACTCGACTTACATATAATATTGAACTGTTGATAAGAAACTTAATGATCCTCTCATTTATTCTTACTTCGAACCTTACTCTACGAAGGAATGATTTACGATTTCATCTAATTTTAAGATTTAATGTTTAATTGAATTTGAGGCATTGACGTTCCAAAAAAAAAAAAATATATATATATATATATATAAGCATTCTATTAATAATAATTATTGTAAACGTATGGACAGTAATTAAGTTTTTATTAATATAAATAAAATAATTTTTTTTATCGATTTATTGTCGTCTACAGTTATCATTGAAAATAAATTCATTTTATTGTAAAGACATTATTTATACATAATTAATTACTAAAATTCATAAACTAATTATTAATTTTCAATATATAAGAATACCGTGTTTTTCATCATCATCGGCATCATCATCATCTCTCTCTCTATCTATCTATCTATCTATCTATCTATCTCGCCTCAAATTAGGCAAATTACTCGATTTTGAAGTGAAGCTATAATTTAAATTATCATTTCATAAATTTAACTTATCTTGTATGACTTTGGAAATAGAGTTGTCACATCAAATTGATCGATTCTTTACAAACCGCATTAAGAGACTTAATTAAATTTTAATTAGTTGCCAACGTTATGCTTCCTTCCTTTTACTACTAATTAAAGAACATTAGCTTTAAAACCTTTTTTATCTATGTTCCTCGTCATATCGAAATCGAATTGATATGTGGAAATTTCACATAGGCAAATTCATACTTTTATAATATGAAAATACTTAAAATATATAATTTTAGTATGACATAAATTTTACTTCATAATGAATCAACCATAAACAGTTCAATAATATGGCTTAAAGAAAATTACAGGCATTTAAACGAACACAATTACTTTAAATTAATCGTTTATTTACAATACAATTTATGATGTATACTAGTCGTAACAGAATTTGTCTTTACGTCTAAAAGATATATATATATATATATATATATATATATAGAACGGCACAATGTATTATAGAAATTAAAAAGAATATTGATAAAATGTATGGTAGTTATAAATTTTTATAGTTTCAAACTCACATTCATACTATATTCTTATAAGAATTCAAATTCACAGTCCGAAATCATTTTTATTTTGAAAGCACATATATATTTATAGAAATAAAATTTCATACTTTCCACTTGTTAATTAAACGATTAGTGTTGTTTAACCAACGTGTATATAATACATAATTTTATTCTATTGCATTAGCTTATAATTTTAAATTAATTAACAATAAATGTAAGAAAAGAAATTATTTTCAAGACAACGCGCAAGTATTGTCCTGTATTAAAAGAATGTGAATATGATATGTTTGGACGAGGAGAGCCAATGCTTCTAAGGAGTACAGAAACAATTAGACATAATGATCAAGATTTAAGACTTTAGTAGTACATTACAAGTCGAATATTACATTTAAATTACAACCTACTCATTAGTGTCTCATTTATTTCATGTGAATTTAATATGACCGTAGACTATTTATTTTTAAGTTTTTCTCCCTTTTTCCCAAACAAATAATTTGCATATAAAAACTAGGCATATTGAATATTTCGTGTACGCCGTCTCTAATTAATAATTGGAACTTAATTTAATTTTTTTTTTTTTTATTTATTATAGTTTTCATATGAATATTTCTACCAATGCATCGAACATCAATAATAGTTTTATCGATATTTTTTAATATCAATAGTGTTTTTATCATTATAAATCTTTTTTTCTATATATATATATATATATATATATATATATATATTAGATATATAGTTTATTGAAAATTTAATGCAATTAAATAAATAAATTGTCGATTAAGCTTTATTTTCTTTAAATTATCTTTATAAAGAATATTTTTACTTCATCATAAGATTAATTATTTTAATTATTTAATTTTTTTATTTCAAACTGATAACACTCATCTTGCTCCAATTACGTTTTTCTAATGGAAAGTAGTTTGTTGCATTATTATTTTGTTTAATGATATATGCAATGGAATAATGCTCATTACATAAATATGCGTGTATTATAATACGTACATATTATTCAATAAGCGTACATATCTTTCAGTACATCGAAAGTCTTTCGAGAAAATTTTATCGATGGGGATTAAGCAATATTATTATTCCTTACCGAGTTCCTCCAAATAATTATTTTTTCTAATTATTTTGTTTTAAAATTAAAATATCTGCAATAACGTGAAGTATGTTATGTTATGTTAATTCAATTAGTCTTTCAGTCAAGCATTTAATATAAGTTTCAATGTTGAATCTCAACTTTCTAATTAAAATATCCACAAAAGTTGGAAAATTACAATGCATAGAGCACAGGAGTCTGCCTGTAAGCCAAGAGCTTTGTATAGCACAATGAATTACAGTAATAAAATTTACATGCTCGTTTAATTAATTTTATACACGCGTAAATAATATTACTTGTAATAAAGGTGGAAGCAGCGAGCTTTGTTAAATCAATACTTCTCATTTAGCTGCAATTTGTAAGGAATTTGTAAGGAGGAAAGTCGGGAAAATAAGATTTCGAATTGTCGTGGACACGAGAGTGGATTTTGATTCAAATATCTGCGCGTTAAAGCTCGATTAATCTCGCACTTAACAAAGAAAACAATCCAAATACAACTTCAAGCCATACGAACGATACATGACTCGCGTAGTGTGCGGGAATTCAAATTCCGTCATATAAAATTCTCAGTGCATCATTCGTAGGAGAATTTGGTTGAAAAATTGTGAAAAGGTCGAAATTCAGCCTCAAAAGCCATATCATGCCACACCCTATCCCCTGTTTGTAAAAATTTTATAAATCATCGTGCTTGAATAAGATTATCCGGTCGTCACCGGCTTTTTCGGTA
>NW_011948420.1:9355103-9412917 GCF_000503995.2 Ceratosolen solmsi marchali
TCGTCGTCGTCGTCGTCGTCGTCGTCGTCGTCTGCGTCGTCGTCTGCGTCGTCGTCTGCGCCGTCGTCTGCGCGGCGCTACGGCGCAGAATTTAATCGGGTCAGCGATGGAAATGGGGTCACGTCGACGCGCGGTGCAGGGTGTCGAAGGTTCGCCGTCCAGAGGCCACTTCCCCCTCCCTCCAGCCATCGCCCTCCCACCACACGCTCTCTTCCTCTCTATCTCTCTGGCTATCACCCTGTCGCTCTATCCTTGTCTCGTGTATAACGAAGTGCTAATAGACGGTATAGCCTACGACGACGACGACGACGACGACGACGACGACGACGACGACGACGACGACGACGAGGATGACTACGACGCCGACGGCAACGGCTACGGCAACAACGACTACGACGACAACAAGAGCACCAGTATGCGCGCGCACGCGAGAGAGAGAGAGAGAGAGAGAGCAAGCAGCTGGGGCTCGTATTTTAGCTCGTCTCTGGGGCTCTCCAGAACGCGGACTCGCTTTCCACGACTCTATCCACTGTATTTTAGAACAGACCGCCAGTGCATCATATTTGACCAAAGTTTGCCAAAAATTGGTGCTCGGAGCTCTTCCCATACTTTCCCTCCTTTCTCATTTAGCGGGTCGATGAGATACCAGTTTCCGAAGATCCTTCGGCAGTTCTTTGAGGAAGCGCCCGATGAGAGGTCGTCGGTAAAATTCATTTCAACCCCTCGAGCCAAAAATCGCTTGGAGTTCGAGGTTGGGCGTCATCCGCGAGACGCGCAAGCAATATTGTTTACGCAAAGACTAATGATCCATTATTTTTAAATCGCGCGAAATTGGCTCGATCGACGAAGCTCTTTACGCTCGAATAATTTAGAAAAAAGGTTAGCGATGAGCGTTGCGCCGAGCAATTTATACTTCCGATGCGAACGCTCTAATTACAATACTTTCTACTTACTCCCTCGAATATCAACGATCGTTACCTATTAAATAGATAACGGATGATAAGTCTTCGTTTATTAAGGCTACATCGAATGAAAATTCCGAGACAATTGCCTTAAAGTCCAATAAAGCGATTTAGACTTTGATCGAAGATTTGATAATGTTAAACGATATTGAGTTGTTTTTCACCGATACAGACGTTTTTATGCGTTTCAACGAAAATTGTAAAATGAAAAAATACTCGTTTCCATGTTGATATGAACATTGGAATAAGCGAAGCGTTACGGCTCTCACAGATTAATCACCGTGCAATGCTCATATTACGACGTATGATCATCACGTAATACGGAAATTTCGTATCTCAATGCTATATAGGCGCAATAATATTCGTCGGTTTCACCTGTCTATTTAAGTACTCCTTACACAATGTGTCGACAAATTTTCTTTTTCATTTTAATTGCAACAACACATTTGTATTCTTTAATTTAATAGTTTCGACAATAACGACGAAAGAAAAAAACAAACAAACAAACAAACAAACAAACAAAAAAATAAAAATAAATTGTAATATATTTTGCTGAAGCTTAGAATTCGTTGGATATTATCGTTTGCCAAAAACAAAAAAAAAAAAAAACAAAACAAAACAAAAATTAGCGTCATTTTCAGCCCGAATTCTTATGGAATTAGAAACTTCTTGACATTCGACATTTTGCCAGAACAATAATACTAATTAATCAAATTGATTGCATATACATTTCCATGTACATATACATGAAAATGAATAATTAACAATTGAAACGTTGTACTTCATAAATATACTTCATAAAGAATCATAGGATATATTCTGGAAATAATTAAAGCACTCGTAATATGCCGTACGTGGTACGTGGTAATTGAGTGTAACGCGAATTAATGACAGTACATTATATATTATAAATGCCCGATTTACTCTTTACACCTTGTAAAATTATCGTTAACTCGTTTTATCTGAAATTTAGATGGAAATATAAAATAATAATTCTATTTTAAGAACTGACTGCACCACTTATTCGGAAGCTCGCGTTAAAAATTTGTTTTACATTATAATCACGCAGCTAAGGATTAATAGTAGAGACAATATGATTAATCGAGCGACGTCGATTCTTAAAATTGATAGGCATTATTTCAATAATGGATTTATTATAAATTTATCTTAACATTATCATACAAAATGCTAATTAAAAAACGCACGACTTTCGTTGCATTTGGGACAATTTAATTTGGCACGAACTTTAATGCAAAATATGAATTACGGCAGTCGTATAATTAATTGTCAAATCGTTATAAATAATTATACTTTAATTATAATCTTACCATTGAATTAATATCACGGACATACAAAGAGTTGCATAAATACGAGTTATTTATTATAGATTTTTTTTTATTTTGTAAATAACAGCAAAATACTTTCAAATCGAGTAGATAAATGATGTACAATATGAAAGAATTTTTTTTTTTTTTTTTTTTTTTTTTTTTTTTTTTTCTATGAAAATGAAGTTAAGTAATTAATTAAGAACAAGTTCATACATATATGTATATTTATATTTATATTTCTTTAAACTTACAGCTTACCGTTAAAATATTTTAATAACTGTGTAATTCATATCATAATCATCGTTTAATGCACCGTTATAAAATATTTTTATCCTCTTCTTAAACATCCAAATACGAAATCTAATTATAAATAACTGTCGAGTTCTTTGAAAATTTTACTTAGAATTTGAAAATGAAAAATAGAGTCTGCGAGTGTACTTTTTACGAGAGCTTCTCTCGTAAAAATTAAAAAAAAATTACTATACAAGCTCACAATTATTTAAGTGTACACGCATATACAAATTCATTTCTCTTCGTTCGACAATATTACGGTACAAAGAGAAATATATAGATTAAAATATAAATTAATTCATTAATTAATATTTATTTATTTATTTATTTAGAAAGCGAAAGAGGAGCTTTCGAATAGACTAAGAGAGCGAAAGAGACATCGATATACGATGCAAGACGTAGTATACGTGCGGATGTCATAGCAGATGTAGTGTAAGGCGTACTGCCCAACTGTGTGGATAGCCTATCAAAAGGGCCCTACGACGACACTTGAATAAAGGGAATAAAGGGCAGTATAAGTTGAGAATGCCGATTAATCGGTAAGTCCAAGGATAGCAATGGTGTACAAGAAAGAAATTGTAAATACGATAGCGCGGGCTAATTTACACGTAATTAATAGACGATTAACTAAACTAAACCGGAGCATAGGACCTCTCTTCCCTCTTTCTCACTCTCTATTTCTTTCTTTTCTTTTTCTTTCTTTCTTACTTTTTTTTTTTTTTTTTTTTTTTCATTTGTCTTTTCATCTGTTTGTCTGTCTCTCTATGTACGTCTTTCCTACCTTTTGACAATCTTGACAGGTAAAATAAACGTGCTGCACATGTTTAAGAAGAGGTTAGCGTCCGCGAGGTACGTGCGACCGTTAAGGGAATTCACTCGTTACTTTCCTCGGTACTCTCATAAAGTAACGGCGGTCATCTTAACGGCTATACGGCTTTTCGTGCCAACTAGTCTCACAATGACTTTCTTATTAGAACTTTATTCGGTAATTCACTACGGTAAATAAAATTTAATAGAAATTAAATACACACTTGTCGAAAATTTACTCTATGCGTAATAAGTAATCTGTATGTTGGTCTAATTGAAATGACGTGCGAGCAGTATATTTTATATCTACCTTATTATACCGTCGATTGTGCTATATAAGAAATGTTTGATTAAATACGCCTGAGCTTATGTCCATTTTATTTCATGTTATGCAATATTGTTTTACATTTTTCATAATTTAATAATTGCCAGTGACATTTCTAATATGTTATCTCCTCCCCCACCCCGCCGTATTTAATCACAGCAATATAATTAAAATATGAAAATTAAAAAAATCAAATACCAATAATAAGCGTTAAGAGTCAAATTAGTGCGATTCAAAACAGAGAGAGAGAGAGAGAGAGAGAGAGAGAGAGAGAGAGAGAGCAGAGAGTTGACTTAATAATTTTTATGTAGACTTGGTGAGCCAAGTATATTTAATATTAGATGTCAAATAGCGTTACAATAAATTTGTAATAAATTTGATATTATCATTGTATTTCAGTCAACAAAGTGACGATGGCTGTTCCAAATGTTCTATCAACATAAATGTTTCGAATATCGATAGATAAAATCTATCAAACGACAATGAAAAACAGAATATTGTGAACAATGGAAATTGCCAAGGCTATGTATATTTGTACTTTCAGTTTACATTAAATTTGATGTAATAATTAACAACTAATTAAAATATCGACAGCGTGGCTCTTACTTTGGTTATCGATTAGGCGCAAATCTCGAAAGAACGACTGGATTATTTGTTTCTTTGTTTCTATTGTAAAATATGGATCCATTACTATCAAACAAAATTATATTATCCAATTTAAAGCAACGATCCGAATGCAAGTAACGTACATTGAATAATAATAATAATAATAATAATAATAATAATAATAATAATA
The DNA here is from genome assembly GCF_000503995.2 of Ceratosolen solmsi marchali. NCBI lineage: Eukaryota > Metazoa > Arthropoda > Insecta > Hymenoptera > Agaonidae > Ceratosolen > Ceratosolen solmsi. The sequence continues at coordinate 9,359,613 of NW_011948420.1, forward strand.
ATAATAATAATAATAATGATAATAATAATAACAATAATGATAATAATGATAATGATAATGATAATGACGATAACGACGACGATGATGATAATGATGATGATGATGATGATGATAATGTAAAAATTAAAAATAAATAAACTAACAAACAAAAACAGTTCCCTCAACCGGAATGATAATGGCTATTGTCTTTTGAGAAGTTCGTGGTGTAATTTTAATAGGATACTGGAGACAAAATAGAACAATAACAAACAAGCGCTAATTTTATTTGTTAAATAATTCGCGGGACTAAATGAAAACAAGACTGTGACAATGAAACAACTCGTTGCCGGCTTCTTCAACGCAGGCTTTCACTTATCATTACTCTAGATTGTTTTTTCACTTGAAAATTCTTTCCTTCAAATAAGTTTCGCTCCTACGCCAACACTGCTTAATATCGCTGCAAGTCTCATAATGCTAATTAACATCGACGCGCAAGTGCGCCCCCCCCCCAACGCATGCAATTTGGATTCGCTTTCGTTGCAATTATTGACCACCTAATACGATTACCCAACACGACCTAACGATTACAAAATGTCCACGTTCAATGACACTGTGGCAGCAAACCAGGGCTGAATAGAGATATAACGATTGGAAATGAGATAAATTGCAGAAATAATGAGTAATAAAAAGAATTTGCCCGAGGTTATTGAGGCTCGGCGGTCGCATAGAGGCTCCGACGCTCCGACCCCAATACAAATACGTGCTTTCACGCTTATGGGAGTTGGCGCACTCCCGCCAGTCCTATTATTTTTGCGAGCAGTGCAAGATGCAGCCGAGTGCACTTCTTGCCAGTCGGACTGCATTAAGGCCCTCCGAGCTTACGTAAATGTCGAGAACCCCGGATGGAAGTACCCTGGACTTCTCTCTTCGATTTCTCTCTTCGATTTCTCGCTTCGATCTCTCGCACAATCAATCCCTCATTTTCACTACTTATTTCGCCTCTTCTGTCACAGCGAATAACGCATAAAAGCTCGGAACCCCTTGATGCTGGGCGGTGCAGTCGAGCCCTTATTTGCTTAATTGCGCCAATAGTTCGCACCCATCCCTGTCCGTAGGCCTCGTTTTATCGATTAAACGGGCAATTTATTTGCATTAGCCGAGGGATATTGACACTGTGCCGTGCATTTCCAATCGCCTATTTATTCGTAAGATCTTTCTCTTAGTCGAACCGATATTTACACACACACACACACACACACACACACTATACATAACAAACACAGATAAAGACAGTAAGCGAGAGACGAGTGAGCGAGGAAATATATATAATGAGAAAGTGAAAACGAATGCAGATGAAAGATGATACGAAAAGCTCGAGGAGAGTTACGTGCCAGCGTGTTGACCTCGGGCGTCGTAACCACGATCGGATGCCGCGGTTCCGTAAGGCTCCTATGCATGAAAAGAAGGAGAATAATTGAGCAGCGTTTGAAAAGACGTGAATTTCCTCTGATATCCAGGGGGAAGGAAAGTAGTTAATCACCAGGGTGGGAAACTCGGGGATTACAGCTCTTATGCGATATCATGTTACCTGCTTTCTACACATACGTAAACTTTCTTGATGAGCCTTGTCTGTACTTTCGTAAATCGCCTGTAGTACTCTTGGGCTCTTTTCCGTTATATTTTGTATTGTCAAGATAATAGACGCGAATAATTCGTTACAATTAGCAAATACTACCTAATAACAATGACTTTCCTTTCATGTAAGACATGTACTATACTCGGTTCTAATATACCTGACTTTGTTTAAAATAAAATTCTTTTATTTTAATATAATATTTGCAATACTAGTTCATTTTCTTTATTTAACTATATCTTTATTGCCAATCGTATTTTCATCAGTTTTTTTGTATTCGATACTCGGATAACATAGAGATCAACATCGACTCTTGTTATACATTAATATTAAAAGTTTCCATAAAAATTTAATCATACATACGAGTGTGTGCGTACGTGCGTAAAATGTGGTATGAAAGAAACTATTAACTTTTTTTTTTTATATATTTTATGTAATGAATTATGCAACGGAATTACGTTTTATAATTAATGTATATTTTGAAAATTGAATTTTCTTAATTCGAGAAGTGAGATTCAATAAAAAAAAATATTAACTTTCCATTTAATCGTCCCATTCAATGATTGAAATGAGAAATAAGATGGTTCGATACACTTTCAGTATAAATAAGAAATTGTTTATTAAACTTCCAATGAAGCATTTACAATTACAAAATACTTATTAAAGTATTAAAATTTCAGCATCCCTGTTTAAACAATACAATATATAATGCGCTGCTTTACCTTTTAAGTTACAAATTACATGCTATTTGATATTCTTCTAAAGTTTATTAAAATTATAAAGCTAATAAAAATGTTTATTTTACGATAGGAATCTATTAGTATTATCAATAGGAATTATTATTGATTCTTATGAGCTGTTATTAATAACTATGAACTAATCAATTAAGATTAAGATACAGTATTTTATATGAAATATTCTTATGTTATGCATTTTACATAAACTTAATGTAATAATATTTAAGCAATATAAACATTATTTATAATAATAACGAAACTTATGAGTAAGAATATTTTTATTAGGCTTAAATATGATATCGAAAATATGAAATCGACACATAAGAGATAAAAAAGTATTGGCCAATAGTTTTTGTATTTAATGATTGAGTAGATTCCTAATGAGAAAAGACGTAGACAATTTTGTTTTATAAATTAAATGAGATTCTTCTGAATTTTAAAATCAGAAAATTAGCGAGCCACTTGGTTATGCAAATACACTCAATAAAGTTAAAATTGGCTACATTATAAATAGCTTCTGCAAATGATGCAATAATTATTAACGTAATTTTCAATCTTTTGAACTTAAACATTATACTTAATGCGAATATTAATTAAAAAACATAAAAACAGACATTAAGTATATCAATTATCAATAAGTTCATACGCATTTATGTATACATAACTAAAAATAAATAATTTTGAAATTTATAAGCATTCTATATTACATACCATTTCATACATTTATTATGATATTATATAGTTAATTTGCCTGAATTTATTTATAAAATAGTTCTAGTTAGTTATAAGTAGAGTTTGAAAAACAGTGAAAGACAATAAAATTCATTTAATCATTTTTGTAATATTTAATTCCACTGTTTTTTTTTTACAAGTTTCAAACAAATATGCATACAAAATAATGTAGTCTAAATACCAATGTATTTTTCATTCTTATGATAAGACATAAATAATTATACAAACGCGGTATTAACTGAGACGACTCGTATTTATAAAATATAAATCACTTTTTGTATGGTTAGTCGACTAACAGAAGATACTAACCTCATCGTGTTTGACCTTGTGACTTTTCTCATTACTTCTTCATTACTCATTACTGACAATGATGCAATTTCTTAATATTTTTCACCTGTTGAACTTAAGAGGGCTATTATTTTATTTATATAAAATTAATCTTATCGATGCCAATTTTTCAAAAAAAGCACATTAAAATTTCACTTATCACAATTGGAACACATCAAATGATCTTTACACGCGATGCTCATAATTAACATTCCATAAACAAATTTCCTTAAGCCATTTATAAATACATCAACGAAAAGTCTTATAAAATATCAATGGTTATTCTTCATTTGAATAAATTTAATCGATTTAACACATCCATGTACATTGCCTTTGTACAATACGCATACATATGCTTATTTAAAATTTTCGAATATTTGTATATACGTGCTTATAATAAATAGCTTTTTATATTTTTAATAACTTAATGGACACTTTATATTTTTGTTTTAAATATATAATACTACTATTGGTCAATATTTATTTATTTTTTATTTTTTATTTTTTCTTATGTAATATAATGCCAGGTGCATATTTTTGTTGAAAGTATACGCTATCTAATAAAAGAATCTTGGGTGATTTTTCACATTTGTGTCTTCGTATATACGTGCCTAATTACCCATTTAAGGGATAAACATCATCACCACAAATATAACGGGAATAACGTTTTGTTAGGTAACTTACAATCTCGTAGGCGTAAGAGAAAACTTCAGCATTTCATCTTGAATTCTCAAGGAAAGTATTTGTTTGTTGAAAGGTATTTAATCAATTGAAAATAATAAATACCGATTTAATAAACTATCTATACATATATATATTTTTAGACTAACCTATACTTAATAGAACGTTTACGTTCTATTGTTATTCTATTTTTCGCATATACAAAATGATATTCTACTTTAAAAATGTAACCATAATATCTTGTCTATCGCGCTATATGTGCGTGCGTGCGTGCGTGTGCGTGGGCGGGGGGGTGGGTGTGTGAATATGAAATAAACAAAATATTTAATTTGCTTTTGTACATATTATATTGTCATGCGATTATGTAGACAAAAATGATGTTGTTGCAGCACTGAAACACAGATATTGTTATCCGTTTTTCAAGACTTAAATCTAACAACAATTATTTTAATATAATATAATTCATGTATGTGGCCCAATGTGTCATTGGTATTCTGAAACGCTCGTTTCAATTCATTTCTCTAAATACATAGAGGGAGAAAAGAGCAACGGGAACTAATTTTAACATGCATCCTGCAATCGAACGTTTTGGTTGGTGGCCCCGACAAGGAATAATCCGCTTTGTGTGAGGGTCCGCGCGCGCGCGGGTGCGTGAACAGAGGCATTCCCGAGTACGTGTACGCGCGCCGAGGTGCATGTCGAGTTACGTAGATAGGAAATAAGTCTAATTTTTATCCATAATAAACATAAGGGACATAACCATTTTTTGTGCTCAACGTGACAGAGATTTTATTGCTATGCATTAGGAGCAATTGCTACATCGTTATCATTACATTTTATCAGCAATTACTTGCTATTATAAATAAATGATACCGACAGCATTGTGACGTAAGGCTAAGGATTTTCGGGCGAGAGACTACTTTATTGTATAAATAATTATTGAGAGTACAGTGACCGTAATTCGAGTTGATTATTTTACTTTTTATTGCGTTTGATGATCGTGCGATGATTTTCATCACATTTGGAAACTATATGTTTCGCGCTTCTTCGTACAGCGACGAATAGGACAAAGTTCTTCTATTAAATTGCAATAATATTTTAAAGATGGATTTCGCAAAGTCAAACTGAGTTTTTTTTTTTTTCATTTTTGTTTGAAATAATTTTATATATTTTGTAGATGTAGATTTAGATTATGATTTTCAGTACTGTTATAAATAGAAAATAAATGCAAATAAGAATTGGATAACGAATAGATAATTTATAATAGGTCGATTGATTAATGACTGTAACATTACATAGTAATAACACCATTTGGATAAATGAAAGTAATTTAACTGTGTCACGTAATATAATTGTTACATTAATTGTAATGAAACATCGTATACTTGAATTATAAATTCTTAAACAGATATTAAACATTAATTGAAATTCTAGCTTTTTAATTAGCAGTCGTAAAAATAAAAAATATTGAAGTTTACAATTTATAAGTAGATACGCCTCCTTTATTTGACATTATCATAAAATCTTAACAGAAAACTCGCTACAAATTAAATATTAATAAAAAAAAAAAACAAAATAAAAAAAAATAATAATAGAATCGTTAGTAAACATATAAAAATAAAAGTTTATCGAGTCTATTGTTTGAAAACAAACTGAATGCTTTTACATGAATATTCATAGAGCGAAGAGTTAATAATACAGTCGCAGCTTCGTGGATTTTACAGTTAAATCGTTTTTCTAATCGACATTTTGGTAAAAGCTAGGAGTTTAGTATAAACGCATAAAACCATGAGCTCGAGCATCGCACGATTAAAGCACGAAGCTATTAAAAACATAATTCAAGTAAATAATAAATAAATGCCGAGAAATGCACGTCACCGACTTTCGGCTAACTTCAAAAATCTGAAGGTAAGGATGATGACTTGAGCCAGGAGGTTAGCTCAGACAACCGCACTGGGAAAAATCCCAAGTGCTTGCACTCGGATCCGTCGTCGACGCCGGCGTCGGGTGATTTCACTCCGGCCATGACGCTGGCGACGACGCGACGACCGCCACGAACCACTGAGTCTTCTACCTCTCTCTCTCTCTCTCCCGTACTCCCACCACCATCTCACTCTCTCCTGCTCTCCCTCTCACTTCTGTCTTCTTTCGTTTAGCTGGTGGATGTGCAGTTTTCGTTGCTTGCACTATCGAGTAAAATCAAGAGGCGTAATCCAAACAAATGTGAAAGTAGATTTTGAACTTTTGAAATGACCGATAATCATGCATTTCTCTTCATCTACTCGCGTCAGATAAAAGTGGAATATCAAAACGTCATTTTTATCATAAGCAGGTTTCTTTAATACATTTGATAATCCAAAAAACAATGCCAGAACGAAATTCAAAATATTCAAATTGACGTATATTTAAAATTGCGTTTCAAAATGTTGAAAGAGCATTGAATAATTGTTGTAAGCTATTCATAATATGTAATAAATTTTCAACCAAATATGTTAGTTAACAGTGTTTTATATAACGCTAATGAGAACTTAAAAATGCAAGAAATTCTAAGCATATAAAACAAAAAGAATTACATCAATAGCTGATTAATCTTGTACTTTGTTTCCTTTTTTTGTTTTTTTTTGTTTTGTTTTTTTTTGTTTTTGTTTTTCGCTTTAATTATTCTATCGAACATCGGACATTTTTATTGAAAAAATCATCCACGCCAAATTTAATTATTAAATCATAAAACTGAACTTTCATTTTATAATATGCAAACTTAAAAATATTGAATTGCACTTACTTATAGGTGCTATTTTTCCATTCTTTTTCCTCTCTCTCTCTTTCTCTCTCTCTCTCTCTCTCTCTCTCACTCTCTGGAACGCTCTTATTTTTAAGAGTTTGATTTTATAATACATTTAATTACGAATAATATCAATATTTTTATACAAACATTAGAATATGTGGTATTGCGTTGCTTATTACAAATATAATAAGCGAATAAGACACGAATAAAATGAACGATTAATTTATGTAAAATTTATGTAAATAATGAATAAAGTTCTGAATAATATAGAAGTAAAGGCTTTAAAAATTGTCAATTCCCCGCCTAGACTATTAGCTTCAACATTAATTTCTATGCTCTAATTTGCACGTGCATATAAATCGTGTTTATTTAGTGTTTGTACTTCCTTCTTTGTTTATGCTTTAGACATTATTACAGCAATGGAGTTAAAAATGTAAAACAAAGACAATAAAATTATCAATCGAAAATATAAAGAAGTGAGCGTATGTTAGCATATAGATGAATCTCTTGTAATATTTCTGATTCTAATTTATGTCTGCATTAAAAATTCAATTTTCTACGTAATTGCCGTTTAAGCGCGAACGCCGAATGTGCAGATGACACTGGCATTAAATGCCAATTAATTTTTAGTACGGATTAAAGACCCTTTTTAATAGTGGCGTTAATTGATTTTCCGATCGTAACAATGTCGTGTATCATTGAAGATAATAGTGGCCTAAAGTGCATGGGGAATAATGATATTGAAAGATATTTAAAAGAAGCTTACGACGTTACCGTGGCGTTATTAAGGTAAGTGACCGCATTAAAGCCGAGCCAACCACTAAGTACCGAAAAATCAAAAAATCTTATCGCCGTGCGTTTTGACAGCGAAGTATGCGGGCTCTAAAATCAGATTAATCGCAACGATAAATGTCCGCTCGTGGTAGCTTCATCGCGGTTGCACAAAAATTTAAATTAACGATAAAATGAAGTTAGAACTCGAAGAAGTACACGAAGGCGATGGCTGTGGTGTGCTTACAATGGCAAGGGACGTAAGTGTGGTGTATTGTTGTTATTGGCTCGTCGCCTTGTACGGGTTGAGAGTTAGGATCCCAAAGTCTTTTCCCAGATGCATAAGCTGGGGGAAAGCCACCCGACTGCGACTGGCTGCATAAATTTTAACTTTTTATTTCTTTCGAGCATACGTCTATACCTTCATAGATATTTTCCTTTGTACTCGTTTTACTGCGATAGTGCTCGGTATGTTATTTGTTCCTTTGGATATGTCATTCGGCGATACGGCATGAATGCACGTTGAAGTGCCGATCTCGAGCAATTTTTTAAGCGCTCGAATATAAAGTTACGCCCAGCTAATCGATTCGTAACAAAGTTTTCAACTTAATTTTCTAACCAATCAATGTCGATAAGCGCAGCTTGTATATAAAAATAATACAATTGCAACTATTGCTCTTATCGTTTATGTAAAATAACGTGTTATGCAAAAATAATGTGGAGACAAATTTTCAATAAATTTGAAGTTATTCGATTGTAACGGTTAATCGCGGAATTCGTAATTTTTTTTTTCTTTTATCTCGGCTTTAAATATTTTGCACGTTGAAAAATTTAATTCCAACTTGTTGCATGCTTTTCTTGTTATTTGTTATTTGTGGTTTTTTTTTTGTTTTTTTTTGTTTTTTGTTTTACTAATAATATCGTTGGTTAATGAAGCCGTGAAAGATTAAAAAATTTTAACTCTAAGGTCCATTTATTATTTTGACATTTTTATTTATCGAATAATTATTACTTAAAAATTGTTGAAATACCGATACTGTTGAAAATGCTTATTCTTTTCATGGATAAGATTGTTTCCTTTAAAAACAAAACAAAAAAAAAAACGACAAATTTTACCAATCTTGACGATGCTTTCAAAAATGTCTTTCCGAATATATTTGCCTAGGTTTTCCTTTTCAAATACTCATGAATATTTTTACAACGAATGAAAAGAGCGCTGAGATGTAAGTATATGCATTCATTTATCTTTAAAATATTGAAAGAAATTTCCTAACAATGTCCGATGATCTATTATCTATTTACACTTCTCTCCAGTTTAATATTATTAATGTTAGTAAGCCTAACAATAGCCTGAAATGGAAATCTAGAGGACTTTGGGATTTTTTTTTTTTTTTTTTTTTTTTTTTTTTTCCTTTTTTTTTATTTCTTGCCATTTTTTGGAAAATGGTGTTCGAGTATTGGAAAAATATATTCCTTTCTCTTTCGCGTTCCGAGTCACCTCACTCATGCGCAGAAGACAAAATATAATGCACACAATTAAGTGTACTGTGTTAAGTAATTAGAAAATCCTGTAACGAACTCGCTGAACATAACGATTAACTTGTTATGCACATCGTTGAATAATGTTGAAAATACTCCTTTACAGTATATTTTGAGACGTGTAGTCAGACGAGTATTATAAATTCCTATATAATTGCAACATTATTGAAAAACTTATTTGAAATATGCTAAATCATATTCTTAATACGTTTAGCTAATCATAAAGTTTATTTAATTATAATTCTTATATTATATATAATCGTGTTACACTTATATGCCAAATAATATTATTAAAGTATTTTCGTCATTTTCGAATAAACAATTATGATTACAAAATGAAGATAATTTTATGGTAGTAAACATTGATGGTCCATTGACTTTAAATAGAGAACAATCGATCGAATCATATTTTCACTTCCGAGAACATTCGTCGTAATATTCAGTTACGATAGCGTCAATAAAATTAATAAATTAATAAGTTAACAAATCGTAAATAATTACATAATCGAATAAGCGTACAAAATTATTATAATCAATATAAATTTTTACAAATCCGTGCCGTATAAGCTTTTACGAATGTCCGACTAAACTTTCAGCGATAAATATGTGTAATCCGGAATTATATTACAATTATATGTGTAAATATAAAAAACGAATTTATCAAAGAGTAACGAATGCCATTATCTTGATATATTATCGACGTGTGTCATACTTATTACTAATTACTACGTTACAATGAAAATACGTAATATTACTTGTAAATATACTACACGTACATATGCGCATCCTTATTTGTATGTAATAAAAATTAATAATTAAAACTTACGCACACTAAACTATTTTTTGTGTATAAATGTATCATCTAGGAAGTATCTAAATGTGCAGCAATTATCGTTGTTTTAGCCAAATTCGTCGCACAATGCCGCTTTGTCATAAAAATAATTCATCATGCATGTCAGAGTAACGTATGTGGACCGTAAGCAGACAATTTCCTGCCCTGGAAGAGCCTTTTGTCATGACTACCTTTCTTCTTCTTTCACATAGAAATTACGTCATTTCTTTAACAGAGAGCTACGATTATAATAGAAATTTAGATAGTTATATGTGCACTAACAAAAAAAAAAAAAAAAAAGAAAAACATCAAGTCCATTTAAATGCTAACAAGAAATTTATCGATCATTGAATAAAGCCACGGCATTTACTTTGAAAATAATTTTACATATTACCTGAATATTTTTAAACTGCTGTGTAGCCGAGTTACAATTGATATATATATATATATATATATATAAATAGGAAGCGAGCTTAGCTTTTAACTAATTTTGAAATTTATCCAGTTTATAAAGTAACTATGTCCATAATCATAGAATAATGAACATTCTTTTATAATTTAATATGATATATAAATGATACATTAAATACTTTATAAAAAATTAAATACACGTGCAGTTACGAGTCGTATCAACTAGGAGATTAAAATAACTCGGTATTTCTTAAAGCATTTACGTTTAAACTATTTTTTGCCTTTTCTGGACTATCGCAAGGTTTCAAAGATTTAAAGTTTTTAAGCACATAACAATCGACGCACCTTTCCCTTATCATAATACGTAAAGAGATTTTATATAAATGAACTGTACAACTAACAAATAACGACGAATGTATACAGCTGAGAATCGCATCAATTGTACCTTATATTTATTAAGTAATTTAAGCCAATTTACTTGTTATATAATTTGATCAAGGAATTTATGCGAATTTTAAAAGAACGATAAAAATTTTGTTTACTCACCAAAGTACATATGAAATATTAAAAAGAAAAAGAAAAAGAAAAAGACTATTATTATTAATGCCGACATAAACCGATATTATCGATTTTAATATAATAACAGTTCATGTTAACATGGATGATTTGTATTGAAATTGAACATGCAACGCTTTTCTAATCCAGTTGAGAAATCATTATATGACAAACTCCATATGTAATATATATAATAATTTTAGATAATAATGTGCGTTTAACTTTCACGAATAATTATCTTTATTTATTAGTAATAAAATTAGCTTTTCTATGAATATATAAAATTTAATGTGATAATAAGGTCTGAAGGAAATCGAAGCCCTTGATAATTTTCCGTTAATATTAATAGTTACTTTTCTATATCTCATTTAATGTCTTGGAAAATATTTGAAAAAACTTGTGAAAAATTTATATTTATATGTAAATTGCCAATTGGTAATGCAATGTTATATATTTTCTATGCAGCTTTCGATTATATTTATCATGTTTAGATATTATAGGAAATAGAAATGTTTTTTTTTGAATTTATGAGAATTATTTTACGATACAATGAATTTTATTCAATTTTGAATAGAAAGTAAAATTTTTATTGTTTTTGCTTTTTGTTCTTTTTTTTTTTTTGTTTTGTTCACAAATGACTTCTTGTAATTGCATCATTAACAAGATCTTATCCGCTAAGATGCACTTTGCTTCAACGAACTCATTCTAATGGCGTGATAAAAAGTGCACGAATCACGAATACGAGTGCCCTTGTTAAACTAACGAAAACACAATAACACAAAACACAAAAAAAAAAACAAAAAAAAAACAAAAAAAAAAACCAATCGAGGGTTTAATAGCGTGGAATTGTAAAGTCTTTCGAAAATAATTGTGCGAAAAATTTATTATAATTATTTAGAATAAGTAGCGGTATTTCGGATGGTAACTCGTCAGATTCTCAATCCGAACATTACAATATTACAATGTCGTCGTCTTTTACTCAAACAATGTTTATGCGACATCATTGATATTATATAAATTAAAAATTCATACTTATTTTTATAGTTGGCAGTATTCAAGATCGTCAGACTTTTTCGTATTTGAGTGTATTTATTTAGAATATTCATAATAAAATTTTACATTTCTTTAATGTAATTGGTAATGCACAATAGATAATATAAACCATGACGAAATGTTAAGATTATTAAATTCACAAATTATCTTTTTATTAAGAATGTATTGCTTGATAAATAAATTTCCTAACTATTGCTATATATTTATATTACTCTAGTATTGATAATTCAAAAAACAAATTATAAAAGATTTTACTTCGCACATATGCCTAACGATACTTTTCTATTAACATTATACGCGTTAACAATTTAATACTTGAAAACAACGATTAGATTATTAGATTTACAAAACTGTACATCTGGAAGGATTTAGGCGGATGTAATGACGCTAGTATAAAATGAATGATTAGTCAATAATTTTTTTAGTCATTATACTCATCGACATAATAAACAATTGATATCTAAAAATACTTTAGAGTGTGAATAAAACGCCACATGAATTTGTAATTTAAGTAATGTGGTTTCTAGGGCACTTGATATTTTTTCACTTGGAAATGCAAAAATCAATATAAGCAAATTCTTGATTATTGCATGCGGTTTATATAGAGTAGATTGCACAGACTATGCATTAGCATAAAATATTTAATGTTTTTCTGCCTATTTGATATCAATAACTAACGACTAGTCTCAAATTATCCACTTTGCACCATAGCTTCCGTTTGCTCCATCAAAGTGTTATTTTGTATTTTAGAGGTGAGAAGAAAGGTTCGTTCCCCACCCAAATTCGCCTCGAGAGTCGCTACGCCTAAGTTGGCAAAAGGAATAATAACTTTATTTAGGAATAATATACCTTCTCAATTAAGCAACAATTACTCGATGCTTTAAAACAGCGATAAAAATGATCGAAAAAGAGCGAGTTTTATTTGCGTCTTTAAAGACGGCAGATTATAGTATCGCCACTTCTTCCCTGTGAATTTCAACTCCGAAGAAAATTATAGGATCGAATGTGGGTTTATCTGCGGTCTCGTTACACTTGATCGATAGAAAGATTTGATCGAAGCAGCGCGCCCTTGGAAAGAAAAGTAGATCAACGAACTTCAATTCCATTGCGAAATGCAAATAATACCTATGTGTTATTAAACACAGTGTCCGATTCCCATCGATTTTTCTTTCTTTCCAAGCTTAGCTTGGCGCACGCGGATGTCGCTACTAATATCATAACAATAGTGCCATTTCCAGACAAGGTCCCCGTGCTCGAAGATCCGGGCGAAGCAGCAACTGGGTGCCTCTGCTAAGGGGTCAAGGACGCGCCACAACCACGGCGCGCACTTAAGGACGAGAAGAAGGTGACAGATGAGATATCGCGGACGAGGAGAGCCGTAGATGACGAGGAGGCTGAATCCCGGTGAAGATGCATCGGCAGATCCGCAAGTACGAGGTACTTGAAGCCTCGAGATGCCTAAGCTGCACATTACGTATGCGCTGAGATTTACATTCGCTCCGTAGAACGTACTTAACTTTTCATTTTACTTTTTACTCGCGACTTCACAATACTCGAAGCATCACAATAATTCCGAATATCATTGTAAATATCGGCGAATCGACAGTTTTCTTTTTGTCTTTGAAATTACAAATTCATATCTGCCAAACAATCGAAACGTTCATTATTAACCTTTCAGCCGCGTAATCAGTACAATTTATAATTATTATAATTGCTTTTAATTTATGAGAATTGAACAAATGTTTGCACTGCCTTATTTTTGATAACGTGCATAAATTATTTATATATATAAAAAAAAGAATAATCCTTCAACGGACTCCTCAAATCCACGGTACAATGACTAATAAAGTATGAATTTTTTGAGCGCTTACTCTTTTATTACAGTTATCACTAGAATTATTATAGCCATTGCTATCATCATCTCCCTTATCGTCGTAATATTATTATTGTTGTAATTGTTGTTATTGTTTTTATTGTTTTTATTGTTGTTATTGTTGTTATTGTTAAATTTAAACGAGACCTTCGTTTAATAAACTTTTAACGTGTAAACACTATTGCGATGGCATTAGTTATCCGTTAATAAAAATCCGTCTATAAACGGCACTGCGTTGATGAAACAATCGGCATTTTAGCAAGATACTTAATCTTTCATGCTGAGCTTATAAAGTTTTATCTAAGGCGTTTGATTTCTAAAACAATTCTTATTGTCCATCCCAGTCTATATAAAGTCGTCGCAATTATTAAGAAAGAGGCATTTTTACATTATTAATAGTAATGTTGTATTTCATTTAATAGCCATTACATTTTGTCGATTGTTATAGTATGTATTTTAAATATTCTAGATTGCGCAATGTGATTGGTGATATTTTTATAATGGACGAAAAGAAAAATGAATGCTTTTTGACAAACGCAGCGTTTGTATGTGGATAGAAATAAATCCAACTCATATACCACAATACCAGATAAGGCAATACTTTATCAATGTAAGAGAAATAATCAAGCGCAATAAAGGAAATATAGAGAAAAACTTGTTTAAGACTTCGGGGGAACTAAAAAATTTCATTTTCGAGGTACAGTCGAGCCACGAGAATCGCAAATAAAAAAAAATATATTAATCAATGTTATGACAAAATTCTTAACTCGCGATATCCTATGATTTCCCTTCTATTCTTATTACTTTTTTACTTCGTCTAAAATGCAGTTGGTCTAAAAGATTGTTGATTTTTGCTAAAACATTATCTTAATATGGCCCGTAAAAGACCTGTCCGCGTCATTCGATTTGATTTCGGATTTCAATCCTTATTAAAAGCTTGTTATGGCTCGTTATTCTAATTATATTCGTTAATACGATGTCTCGGGCATTATGTATGTTTGCGACGTATTGAGCATACAATCCTTACTCGAATAGAGTAATCTAACATTTATATTTTCGGATAGCCGCCATTGTTTTCATATTAAATGTAATGCTACGCGAGACTGAAATTTTTTGCCAGCCGTATATATTCGCGATGTTGGATGCCGGTAGGCTTGCGCACATAATTGTGCGAATGTGAAAAACGGTACGGTCAATTGCAAAGTTCGCAGCTTCCATTATCAAATTTTCAAATTAATGAACAAACTATTACGTTATTTACGCTATCCGTATGATCGTTAATAATATCCTCAATTTTACTATTTTATCACGAATCCATTATCATAATGTACTGGATTTTTACAGAAAATGCGAAAAAAAATTTATTACAAAAACCAATAATCAGTGCCAGTGAAAGGTATAGTGGTTTTTTTTTTCTGACAAAAAAAAAATTAAAAAAAATAAATAAATAAATAAATAAATTTTTTCATACCGTTATTATTCTGTATACAAATAACAAATTATAATAATAATTACTTTCCGCTTCATCATACAAATGTGAAAATTTGAATAGCTTCGATGTGCATGAAATGTCGCATTATACAATGAATACTCACTCTTTCTTTCATTATTTCCTTTTATTTTTCGTTTTTTCGAAATTTTAAAATGAAAATTTCATTACGTAAGCTTAAATTATTTTATATAGTACTCGCATCTACGTAGGATAGAACTTCTTAATTGTATATGGAATTTATGAAAAATAATGTTACATTAAGGTTCAAGAATCTCCATTCTTGGGAGAGCTGAAATTATTTATAAATAAATGTATATTTAATTTATTTTACGAAATTGCTATTCGACACTATAAAGAAATGCTGTAATTAAGTTTGACGTAATTAAGAAGGGCGTAGTCTCATTAAGTATTTATTTTTTCTTATGTGTTGTGTTTTATGAAATATTTCTTAAAATTCTATAGGATTTTATTAAAATTTATACATAATATTCTTATTGATAAAGTAATTATTAACATTAACGTTTATACATATTTCTAATTTATTTCTATCTTCTAAAACACACGATAAAGTGTAAAGAAACTTTGGTACGAGTATATATATATATATATATAAAAAAAAAAAAAAATAAAAGGTTGCACTTTATAGTGAAAATAAAAAAATGTTCATTATTAATCGTCATTCTAAAATTATTATCTCTAATTTTGCTGAAAATTTTATTTACTTTCCATTACGAAGCAATGGATTTCAGTGATGAAATATAATGTATTCGTTTAATAGTTGCAGGGTTTAAGAATTCGAGTATACGTGATATATCTCACGTGATATTTATTTAAAATAAAAGTAAATTTATCCCTTCTACGCTGATCGAAGAAAAATATACATTTATTTATGCATTCAAAGCGTAAAAATTCTATCGGGACAGTATTTATTTGCGCACAGGTTTAAAGAAGCTGATCGAACGTGCATAGTGCAGCAACGTGAATTTCGCGCAATTAAAGGATCGATTATGTAAGGTTTGCCAACATATGCGATGGCCCGTGTCACTTGGATCAATGAATTCATTAAAGTTGCAATGAAAAGGTGCAAGCCGTCGAAAGGGACGATTAAAGGAGCCGCCGTGGTCATTAACCGTACTGGAATGATACTGGAATGATACTGGAATGGAAAACCCTCCGGCAGGACTGGGCCGTTATTTTCTTATTTTCGAATGCCACGACGACGAAGAGAGCCGATCGCGCACGTGAACTCGAACCTCACGTGGCATCCTCGTTTAATGTTAGCGCGTAGGCGATCGAACGGGCCGAGAATGACATCCCGACGACACTCGTCGTCGGCATATTATATTGCGACATTAGGTACCAAAAATAGTCGCGCGACTTTTAAGAGCCGAGCAGCGGGTAGCCTAGTGCCTAGTGCCTGTATCGCGAAATTTTTATCCCTCCAGGGGCGATGGCACGTCTCGAGCGGCGAAATATCCAATATCCCATCCAAGGACGCATGAGTTGCACGGGGGCTGGGGATGTGGGGTGTGGGGATGTTAGAGGAGGGGAGATCGGCGAGCTACCGAGAGTGCGGATCTCGGATCTCGGATCTCGGATCTCGGATCTCGGGCTCTTTAAACGACCCATATAGGACTCGAATAATTAATAATGTCGTTCTAATTTCGTTTTTTTCTTCGCCCCGCTCGAGATATTCGCTGCATGTCTGTCAGCACGAGGAGCTTGAACACACGAAGCATATATCTTATTATTCTGATTTGTCGCGGCAATCATTAGTGCTCGGACTGTATTTGTAATATCAAAAACGATTGTTCGTTAATTGAGAATATATTGTAGTGTAAGAGGTAGCGTAGTAAAAGCACAATACTCGAATTTCAACGTAATTTATTACATTTCGCTAACTCGCAATTTCACAGTTATCTCGGCAGAAAGTTTCCGTTAAAAAAAAAAAATAAAGAAAAAAAAAAGAAGAAAAAAAGAAGAAAAAAAGAAGAAGAAAAAGCACTTTAATTCGTTTTAAGTAATATGTTTCGGTTAAAATTACCATTAAAATGCTGCGCCTCGCGACTCTTCCTTCATACGTTTGTCGTTCGACTATGACAACAATCGTTTACCTCTTACTGATACTTTTCATTAACTTTCGTAACTTTATAACGACACATTGAAACGCTCGTGGCAATTTTCAATGGGCGGAAAGTGCTCGAAAAAGAAATCATCCTTCACAATGAGGAGCGAATAATTTTCCCTTGAAATTTCTATATTTCAAGCCCACGTAATAATTCACGTATGCATTTATCATTTTAATAACTCCACGGATACTCCACGGTACTCGGTATATTAGAGTAAAAGGGGGATACGTACAGAGTAGCAGCGGTAAAATAGTTAAAATAGACGGTTATGCAACGATTCTACTGTCAACGTTATCGTAATTAATGCACTCAACCATCATACACGGTAGGCTTAAATTAGGATTTGAGTGAGATTTTTGTTGTCGACCTTTTAGCATGATCTTAAGTTTTGCGGGTTTGCCGAATCCGACGTATTATTATTTGCACATCATTATCGTTTACTTATATGTGTTCCAAACTTTTAATGCTTTTTTAACGAGGAGGCTTAAGTGCAATAAATGTCTCTGTGTTAATTCTATGTATGGGCCTCAATTTGTAACGAAAGAGTAATGATATTTGGCTGCATTATTCTACATTTATTAGAATAAAAATACCCAATACGTTAAATTACGTTTCGTCACTATCGTCCGATTTATCGTAGATGAATCGAGATTATTCTTTAGCGTTTGATGAAATGTTTACAGTGTAAAATGAAACGGATGATAAACGCGATTGAAGTATGTACGCACGATAGAGTATCCTTGAAAATTATAATGGACTATAATGCATTATTACAAAGAATAATTATTAAAGAAAATTATCGATGATGTATATATATATATATATATATATATACACGCATGCATACATGCACGTTGTATTTTCATTGTTACGTAAGTAAATATGAAGATCGAAGTGCATTATGTTTAAATTACATCTCACGCACAGGGAATGATAGGAAATGATAAAGGAGAGTAAGGTAGGAGAATTGTACGTTGACATGTACAAACCATATACGAAGCGAAATAATGGTAAATAAAATTGGTATCCTTAACTATTCGTCTCCCATACATGACTCACTAAAAATATGCAATTACGGATTATATCGAGAGAAATTCGAATAAGTGGCTAAAGTTATTATAGATCGCAAGCATGTATTTGAAAACGAAAAATAGAGACAGGAAGTGCGAGTCGGTAGAAGCGAGCGCTTAGATAAAGACAAATATCTAAACGTACATAAATTCCAATGTTATTCGAGCTTATAAACGAATGGCTGTTATCTCAATTTAAATCACTTTTGTACGTAGCAATTATAGCTACATTGTAATAATGTTTGGTGCGTTGAGCAGTAAATCCAATAAATTAATTTCAAAACTAAAATTAACCAGCAAACAAAGTAATTTATAAATACAATAAAATGCGTCGACTTTAAAATTCGACCTCCAACGACCAGTCTTTAAAACAATAAAATAAGGATTTCCTCTGGGTTCGTAAAAAGTCCACTCGAAGTCCACAGTTTACACAAACAGTTTACAATAAGCAATGAGAGAGTGAGTCGAGTGTCACGCGTCCTTTTTGCAAGACCCATCTCCATAATTTCTAGATAAATAGGACCTCTTCTTCCACCACCACCACCACCACCACCCCCCCCCCTCTCCAAACCATCCAACCATCCAACCCCGTCGTTCGAACTCTGTGCCAAAGAAGAAGAGGGAGTTGCGAATGAATGAGCCTGCTGCTCGCAACAGGGGGTTGGTATACGGATAAATCGGCGTATCGGTGATTTGTCGAACGCCCAGCCGGCGCGAATGCATTGATTGTGTCAGAAATAGAGCGCGACGAAGGTGAGGAAGGAGGCACACACGCTCGCTTGCGGCCAAGTCAAAGGAATTCGCTCCGAGGCGAACACGAACACGCGACACGGACACGAATCGGCGACGTTCAAACGCTCTCGGCCTTTAGCATCTCTTGCGCGCGGCATCGCGCAATCCCAATCGGTAGCTACATGCGCGTGTCAGCGCGGTTTCGCGAGTGCAGCGCCCCACCGCGCGTATCGCGACATCTAGCGTCACTCTGGCAATTTCATCCGGGGCGCGCTCGCGCGCGCACACACTAAAGCCTTCGCCACTGCAGCCATAAATATAAGCGGGCTGCATTTATGCGGCTCAAGGTCAAGTACTGCAGGAAGGCCCCCTTCCATATGCAAGACCGCGCTAATTCTCCCGCCCCTCTTTACACACGCTATTTGTCTAGTCTTATTTTTCTCTGGGCAGTACGAGGAGATGGTAGTGTGCTCATTAGCGCGCATTAATTTTGCGCGGACAGTGAGGAAAGTGGGAAAGCAGTGAGGTATTTTAACGACCGGGCCGAATGCGCTGACATTGTCAAAGAGCACCGTTGCTTGCTTGTTTATTTGCTGGGACCATTTTTAGCGCGGTATTAAGCACGCGGAAAAAGCGAATTCCGACGCTTCGGTTTTGCGTTAAGCTCGCCTTAGCTGCCCTCTCCCCCCTCGCCCCACGTAACGGATAATACGGATGCGAGAAGGAAAAGTGATGGATTCGATAGCGATCGTTTCCCGTACCCCTATCGATCATAAAAATCGCTTATTTGGCCAACGAATCGAAGAGAAGCCGATAGCTTGCTTTTCCGTCTCTCTCTCTCTCTCTCTCTCTCTCTCTCTCTCTCTCTCTCTCTGTCTTATAGCCGTGCATATTAACATTGGCTCGCTTTATCGATTAAAAGCCGTAAGGGGAAATATTCGCGCTCAAATTCTGTAATTTTCTAATATTCATAGGTTAATAGTGAGAGCGTAAAAGATTGATATACGATCTTGAAATTATCGAAACAGCCGTTTCCTCGTTATATCAAAAGTATATCAATTTTAAGATTGTCGATACGAAAATATTCCCAATCGCTAACAACACGCTACTCATCCACATGTCCAATGACAAAATATTTATCATTGTAGTTGTACGTACGATCGCAATATTCACGATCTTGTGCACGATACTTATAAAAATCCAAATGGCACTGCTTTGCATGTGAAGCCATTATTACGTTTGATAGGCCAAACCGAATGAACGAGGCATTCGCATATTGGCTATTTGGCCACTAAGCCACGCTACCAATAAGAGATTCAGCTGTTTATGCATAAGGAAGGCATTATGGTAACGAACGCGGCATAAAGAGCCAAATAAAATTCAAGTAAAATACATTTTTTTAACTGTTTCATTATTGTTATTTATATATATATATATATATATATATATATATATGTGTGTGTGTGTGTGTGTGTGTGTGTGTGTGTGTTTTTTTTTTTTTTTTTTTTGTTTAATTTGTTTTAGTATTTTTACAAAAATACTTGTTTGTTGTATCTTCTCCGTCAGCACGGATGCTATGATCTTCGGCATTTTCTTTAATTTTAATGACAATTTAACCGCGCCATTAACTATTAGCAATTTCCATCGAGTTTACTTTTATTCTCAAATCACCTAAATCCTTCTATTATTTCTTCATCTTTTATTTGAAATCTTAGTTCTCTTAACAACACGTTTTGTTTTAAAAATGATTATTGTATACATAGACGAAGATATGAGTTTATATAAAAGTAAATAGCAATCGGTATAATAATTAACCATGTGAACAAATTTTTTTCATATTTATAGAAAGAATTAATTGAAAAACTAGAGCACATTAAAGTTTCTTTCAATACAAATTTCTACGATAAATATATTTGTTGCGTAATATTTGCAAGAGGGATATTTTATAATATATATATATATATATATATATATATATATAAGAAAATCAATTATTATATAGTGGATTGTTATACAAGAATAATTGCAGTATTAAATGCAAATTAATTATAAAAATCGAATTGAACAATATTTAATTTTGTATAAGCGTAAATTTTGTTAAAGTTTCTTATTAATGCTTATCTTAATATACAGTGTGTCCAATATGTAAAGTGATCGTTAAAATCTTTGATCGATTTCCTTTGATTTTATATCTCAACATTTTTCTGATTAACCGTTTTTTTATTTTTTTTTTATTTATTTATTTATTTATTTTTTTTTTCTTGTTCATTACAAAATATACATATATTCCGAGTTCTTTATTTCTCTTAATAACTAATAAAGATTACTTTATCTTATACGTTGTTTACTTATTTTATGAGATAACAAATATAAGAACTAAAATAATGTTGGCTATAGCTTAAAAATTTATTAGAACCTTAACGTCATAACATTTTTACATGGGAAAAAAATCACGTTTTCTCACAGTAATCGAAAATCTTATTTCATGACTCGGCAAATTCGTTAATAACAAATTTACACTGAAATAAAATTTCTGCTTTTACTACCTTATATCAAATCTTCAAATTGATTTCTTCGAAGAAAAATAATCCAATACAAAACTGTATATAACCGAGATGCAAAACATTGAACTCAATTGCAATATAATTATAAATTCAGACTTTTCTTTACTGTGTAAAAACATTAACCGTTACAATTTAATAACTTAAACATTTCGGTCATAATGCAACATTATTATTATTATTATTAATTATTTTGTATTCTAAAAATTATATAATATATTTATTTGATCGAATAATATTCGCATGGATATAGATTATGTTTATGTCAGAATTCATCGCGATTATGACATATTATATGTTACCTCGTATTTATTAATAATAATGAAACTTCAACCATTATTAAAAAATTTTACAATTAAATATAGTTGAAATACGTGCATTACCAACCCAAACTCATATATTTAATTTCTCTGTCAATATTGCATAAGCCACTTGTGTGAATTATTTTCTCAATATTATTGTCAATGATGACTTGTACAATTTTTAATAAACGAATAATTTACAAGAGTGAGTAGTAACAATTTATAAATAATAATAATAATATATCGAATAACATCAAAGTTAATTATATTTTATCGTTAAACTTATGAATTGATTATTTATAAGTTGTAAAAATTCTTATTGTCCGAGTACAGAGATATATTTGAAGTAAATTTTTTTATGTATACGGTAATTTTAAAAACTGTATGTACTCAAAGATTTTATGAATTGCTAATAATTTTAGTTGTTACAATGAATATTTTGTTCGGCATTTATTCGTTATTATAATTGGCAAATAATGGCTTTGTATCATATTACCAGTATTTTCCCCGAGATAATGTAATTTTCAAGTATAATATAACAATATAATATAATATAATATAATATATTATAATATAGTAATAATGGCAATTTTTAATAATTTTACTTAATAAGAAGTAAAAAAAAAAAATAATGTTCAATGACTGTGTATAATACACGAGCAAGTCAATTGATACCTTTGTTTAAAAATAAATATTGTTTACATTGAACCATATTTAATTTTACTTCCAATATGATTTAGATATATTTTCTGTCAAATGTTTTTTTTTTGTTTTTTTTTGTTTTTTTGTTTTTTTTCTTTAAATGAATAATTACATTAAGCGTGTACGCTAAACTCTGAGACTATTTAAATTTTAATCAATGTAATTAAACCTTCGATAACATATGCCTAGAGAAAATTAAGCTTCTAAATATAAATTTATTTATAAGTTAACTTAAAAACTTACTTTACCAAAAAACTTTATCCCAAGAACTTATTTTATTGCTGTTTTATTAATGTTATCTTTAATGACATAAAAAAAAAAATGAAATAAAGAGAATTCCCAATTAAACGTTATACTTTTTAGTTTTAAAAAAATTTTATGAAAAGCAAAAAATGTACAGATACTCGTTCAAATTTCTAATGTTAAAACGATATTTTACAATAATATCGACATACTATAATTTTCGGTTTTTACAATGAAAGTACAATAATAGCGCCTTTTAAATTCAAAATTTTATATCTTGAAAAATTATATAAAGTTTTAATTATATTTTATGATATCAAAGTATTTATTATTTATATAGATAAATAAAATGTAGGTCAGCCATTATTGAGTTAAATCAATCAGATTTTTAAGAATACTTTGCATTATAGAAAGTCTCATATATAAATATATATATATATATATATATATATGTATACATTGTTATTAAATATAAATATAAATTTATACATAATATTGATTGATATATTTAGAAGGAATATAAATAATAATTATTAATATTTTTTCTTTAATTTTTTTTTTCTTTTTTGTTTTATATATAAATTTTGTTGTTTTTAATAATGAAAGAGGAGATGAAAACCTTAAAGGTTAATTATTTCTTAGCACTTACTGTGAATCTGTAATAGTTGTGAATATTTTTGTTAAACCTTAGTGAATTTTTAGTAATAATGTGAAAAATTAATAATATTATGAAAAGTATTTTTATAATTAATATTATTTAAAGCATGAAATACGATTTAATTTCAAATCTGTTTCCAAGACAATTTTTTAATAGTAAACATCTCGAAACACTTGCATCTTGTATAAATGTAAACATGTAAAAGTGACAAACCGTACAATAATCAAATATTTCATAATATGTTTATTCGCTAATTATATTTAAAAGAAGCTAAAATATATAATAAATTAATTTAATATTAATAAATTATATGTATAAAACTTACGGAGTGACTAAAAAATTAATTTCCATTAAATAAAAAATTTGTTTTATAAAATTTATAATCGACGTGCGTCGTCGATCTTGTTGACTACAAGAACTAAAGCTACGTTTTTTTTTATTTTTCAAGCATAAATGAAAAAAAAAATATTCTATTTGATCACTTGGCACTTATTTGCGAATCAATCCATAAATAATGTGAAATTCAATGCTAAATGTTAACTCACACTAACGAAGCCCAACAAAGAAGCCATTGCGACAAAATATTTATAAACCATGTAAATTGCATTATTTTATAATTATAAATAAGCATATATGTGAATTAAATAACTTTTAAAAACTATGTTGAACTCTGTATTTTATTGGTTTTATTAAAATTTATTTCATCCATATAGCTTAATAAAAACGTAACTGTAAATTTAAAAATTATACAGTAATTGCGCATTATATAGTATAATATTGAAATAGTTATAATGAATAAAGTAATAAATACTTATAATATATATATATATATATATATATATATATAGTTATACTATAATAGTAGCAATAAATGAAAGGCTAAAGACAAATGAAAGAAATTAAAAAACTATTCAGCATCATAAATGCTAATGTTATTGCTATTATTACAGTTGATATATTAATATTGAGAAATGTCATTCTATTAACTTCTATGTGCGAATAAATTTTTAAAATATATGGGTCTGTGGAATAGCAAGATTTGAAAGTAAAAAAATTTACTACTTATATTATAAAAATTATTAATGCTCGATGATATTTTTTTACTATTGTGATAATATAAGGAATAGTCACTTTAATCAATTCGGATAGACGTCCGACTGACTCTTCACGTGCAATAATACAGTAGAAAGTCAAGCGTCAAATCAAATGTTTTAGTGAAGATAAAAAGTCGTGGGATTTTGCGTAATTGACCATTTTATAAATTCGTCTCAAGGATTAAAATGACATAAAAGCCCGAGAGAGAGAGAGAGAGAGAGAGAGAGAGAGAGAGAGAGAGAGGAATAGCGCACTATGAGCTTCATTTGGCAGCATTGTTGGAAAGTAATGGTTAAGACAAGTTTTTAGGGTTTCTGTTTGGAGATTTGCAAATCTATTTGTCCATTTGTCTATCTATCTGGGTTTCTCGGTCTATCCGGAGCCTCAGACTTGCCTCTCGCCTCTCGCTATAACGTAAAATAAACTTGAACCGTGTCAAGGTCTCAAGGTTTTGACGATAAAGATATCCGTTAGTGACCATCCTCGTTGCAATAATTTATCCGCGTCAAGTAGTACGCAAGTAGTCAAGTTGTCGCCTCTGAAAATTCGGGCAATAGATAGAGCGAATTAAGGAAACTGTAAATATTATTAAAATTCGAGATGAAAATTCTCGTCCACTCTAGTGTCGCTGGAATAATCACAGTCAAATTCTATTATATTATGATTAATCAAAGCGACTTGATTTTACAATGACGTGAGGTTCAATTTCATTTTTCAATTTATTCTGGGTCCCGGAACAATTTAGCATTCCTTCGCTGCTTATATGTTAAATTTGATGTTTTTGTAAATTATTGATTAGCTTCGGAAGACTCTCGAGCGATAGTATGCGATTGCGTGAGATATTTCCATTTAGATAGAAGATTCGTTCATTCTCACGAAAGCTTAAGAAATTAAGGTACCGTTAGTCGATACGTATTTTAATACATCGTTCAACGAAAAATCTTATTTTCAAGCTAAGCGCATCTCTTAAATTCTCATAGAAATTAAATGGAAGAAAAAAAAAAAAAAAAAGAAAAAACAATAAAAAAAACTCTGCAAATGCAATGACTATTTGATAATACTTTCACACACATAGGCATTCACTTTTTACGGTCTCAGCGAAATTTGTAAACTTCTCACGTTATATCGCTTCGAATGGTATTACTTTTAAGATTATAAATTTTATCCATTCTATGGTCAAATTTATTACTTATTAATCACTTACAAACGATTATCTACTCTTATTTGACAATCGATATTCTACGCAAATCTATATACTATTTAACAATTCTTCGTTATTTAAAGTACTTGGCTATTATAGAAATACTATTATATTTATTTATATGCTGAACGGTAAATATGAGAGATCATTACTTCTGAATAATTTATAATATATTTTAAAATCTTAATGACTGTTAATTTCATTAAATATCATTTTTTTCTTGTCTAAGTTTTTTCATTAAATATCGTTAGTGATCACTGTAAACAAAGCTATTGTAAATTTAACTTTATCAAGCATTCCAAAAGCATTCCAAAGTTTTCTAATTCAACTTTAAACTAGTTTGAAGATAATATTTATTGCAACTATAGATGAAAAATTCGCAATATATTCATCAATTATATCCTCGTTACATTCTGTAAAATAATACTTATCGACGTATTAACAAATTACGCCATAAAATAATAAATTAGTAAAAACAAAGTTTTATAATTTAAAATATCGTGATATTTCACCTTTTTCTTTTTGTTTTTTTGCCTTTTACTTCATCTGGGTATTATATCTGCTCATTTAGGTATTACAATTTTTCTATTCTAAATGTATACAATATATATATATACACTTAAGGAGAAATATATAATTATTTTTAAAACGATATAGTATTAGAAATAGTATAATATAGTACGTAAAATCAGCAAAAATGAAAAGTACTTGCATAAGCTCACAATTTGCATTTATATTCCAATATTAGAATATGATATGTTGGAATATATTGTTAATTTGTACTGTTAATTTATATCAATTTTAATTGCTATCGAATTTTATATTAATAAAATAATTATTAACGTAATTTGTATGGTCTCAATTATTCAACACGCATAATTACTTTCTTCAAATTTATAAGAATAATTTTCATTTTAAATAATAATTTAAGGCAAATTTATAAAATACAATTGTTATTAATGATAACGTTTGAAATGTTATTGCCTTTTTTCTTTATGTGAAGGTATTTAACGACGTAGCATTGAATAAAAAATACATATAACGGGAGATTAGAAACAATTACGTAGAGTGAAATGCTTTTTACCGAGCGACAATTTGCAAATAAATCATTATGCTTAATATAAAAAATTATGTGATATCGCTTATATTTCGGTGTCTGACGTTCCTGATAATTAAAGACATTTTTAATTTTTGTACATAGCAAAACTTGATTTTTCTCCGCTATTTACACATTATCGTATTATATATATATATCTGTTATATATTTTACAATCGCGTTCATACAGTTTTCGACTATTCTTTACAAATAATTGGTATCTTCTTATGAAACTTTCTTATCATTGTGAAATAGTTAGGAATTTTTTTTTTTGAAATATCTCAATTATTTCGTATTAATGAAAATTCTTGTGTTCACAAGGATAACAATTATTTGAAATCAATAGAAAAAAGAATTTTCCATTTTCTTTACTTAATTGACTATCTTCAATGTGTTAAAACTAATAATATAGTTGATGAAATTAGTTCGATTCTTCGTTTGGAAAATCTCATGTACAATTATTATTAACAATAGTCTCTGTATATTAAATTACCTTAAATACTGATCGTCAAATTAAATTACAAATGATATTAAAAATACTTATCTTTTTAAAATTTCATACGATTGAAATTGATTTTAGAAGGTCGAGATTGACCTAGACAAATACGAGACACAGTTGTTTCGTTACCAATTCCATATAATTCCAATAAGAGTTTTATAAGAAATTGCGATTACAATTTTTTTAAACAATTATTTTATTGAAATAAAAAAAAAAGATTATTAACCTAATGAACGCTTAATTATAATTTAGCAAATATTACTGACTTGCAATTGATACAATTACAATTGATAATTATTTAAGATACTAAGTGTGGTTACTGTTTGCACAAAAAATTTTTTTTAAAAATTCTGAACGCCTCATTTTATCACTCAAATAATATAAAGATAAGGAATTGTACGAATGTCCATTATATTCAGGTTATAACGTGGTTAGTAACGAATACGATTTCATTCGACTTATCTTTATACAAAAATCTCCGTAATTTTCGACTTTTAAAAATTGTTTCGAGACAAGTATTAATAGCGACAAGAATTTGTGAATTAATCATGAAATAATCAAATCATATATACTTAAGTAAATATTAATTAATTGATTAATTATGCTTTTAACTTGTATGATTTTAAAAATTCTCTGCTCAAATTACATTGAATGTTAGACTTTTCGTTAGATTTTTTATCAAATACAAATTCATTTTCTTCTTCGTAATCTAAATATTAATGTTCATTCTGTAATAATAAAACATAAAGACATTTTATTTAGTACTTATTAAGCAATATCTTTTAATAAAATATTAAAAATTAATCAAAATTAACAATTTAGAATAAATTCTTATACGTTCTTAATTAATGTTTTTAAACAAATAATAAATAATATATTGTAATTATACTGCTATGGATTCTGCTCTGGTATACCTTAGTCTATCTTATTATCAACTAAAAAATTTTCAATTTATAAAATTAAAAAGATATTTAGTATGAATTTATTCACCACATTTAATTTTAACATCTTAACGTACGCGCAAAAAAGATTTAAAAAAAAAAACAAAAAACTAAATGCTTTTTTACAATTATCTATTAGAAGATTACATTAATGTCATATAACACTTCAATGTTTTCTAAATATTTGCAATTATATAATATTATATAATTTATAATAAGACACAAAATCCATTAATTTGAATAAAAACTTTTATTCAAATTAATTTGATTCACAGTGTATAATCACGATCTACGAAGTCGGAAAAAAACCGTCATTTACAAGTAAAACTATAATTATTGAATAAATATGAGTATTCGTACATTTAAAACAATGAAAACAGTTTATATGCGCGAAAAGAAAATTAAAAGAATTTTTAAAAAATGTCAACGGGTTCCAAAAATTTTTATATAACTTAAAAATATAGAGATAAAGTTATTCCATGTTAAAAACACTTTTTTGTCTACACAAATATATAAGAATTTTCATTAATAAGAGTAAAAAATTTATAATGTAATATTACTATCATAATTATATTTTTGTATAAATTGAGTAAGTTAGAAATAATACTGTTTATACAAATATATCTAATCTGCTATAACAATTCACTTTGATGTTATTTATAGAATATCTAATATCTACATAATATCGTTAAAATTTCGTTAAATTTTAATTTATTTAAAGAAAATAGCCCATCGAGCTGAGTTGAATAGTGTATGTCAGAAAATAAATAACAATCGTCTCTCGGTTGATAATATTTAATTGTTGGATTTACATTAAATTACCAAAGTCATGTTTCAAAAACTTAAAAAGCTGCACTTTCTTAAATGTGCAGACAACCTATTAAATCATCATTTGTTGCCAGATCACTTTTGAAATATAAATAACATAAATGACAATTATAATTCATACGAAGCATTATTACTCAATTTTTCAATAATCAATGAATACAACAATTACATCTTATCTTACATGAAGTTCAATGATTATTTGGCAAGGCGATAATTCACAATGTCAAATAAAAAATGAGTAAATTTTGAGCGTACGATGTGAAAAAGATTGATTTAAAACTAAAGCCACATTTTATTTATAATACTATAAAAGTAAAAAGAAAAAAGAATCGCGTTGAAAAAGATTTTCCATTACCAATCCGTCGAATAAAATTTACTCATTTTTTTTTATTTGGATATAGTTAGAAACTTCATTATTATACGTGGTTGAGAACTTTTTTTTTTTTTTTTTTTTTGTACAATGCATAAGAATATAATTTTAGTAACTCTTGTTACTTATCTATTTAGTCCGTAAACGTGCCAAGCTCCATCACAATAATAATTTTATTCCCTTATTTCATTTACGATATTCAGCATGCCCAATGAATATTTAAAATATTACATCTATAGATGCAATTATATTAATTCTTTAACTTTTCTCAGTATCTGTGCCTCTGTAAATAAAGTAAATAAGACCATTTCGTGAATAATATAATGATGCGCTAATTCAAATAAGAACAAAATGCGAAAACTATAGGTGAAAAGTATAGATGAACTATAGACACGCGAGATAATGCATATCGTTTGTGTAAAGAACAAAATACAAAACATGCCTTAGAAATCGTAGTAAAAGCACTACTGAAGTAGAAAAGAATAGTAAGAAAAGTCGAGACTGCGAGTGAAAAAAATTGGCCAACTTTCAAGAGAGAGAGAGAGAGTGAGTGTGTGTGTGTGTGTGCGAGGGATGAAAACATTCTGTTTCAGAGCTAACAAATGCAGATTGGCTGAAAGAAGAGTGCAGATTATGAAAATTCTGCATAAAACAATTGAACAATATGATACATATAATCTCCATTGCACTTTTAATTTAGAAATATTTAACTTTAGTGCAATGTTTGAAAAATGCAATTAAATGATAATAAATAATGCTAAGGTTACGAGATTTGAGTTCTACACATTTGAAAGCAATCAATAATAATGTAGGTCAGGCGAGTAACCGAATGAGAGATACAGTTTACGAATTAATGCTCTTTTATTAAAATGTTCGTACTAATGTAAGATATTATTTTCGAAAATATTTCAAATCAATATTGCCGATTGACCTACTAATTTCTAATAGCCTTATTATATTGATATTAATTAGGTGAATTGAAGTCTCGATTGATTGCTTGCGAATACTATTGTTTTCTATAAGGTTAATTTTCACAAGTAAATGTACGAGTTGCGAGTGACGTTACTTGATTAAAAAAAAAAAATAAATAAATAAATAAATAAATAAATAAATAAGAAAAAAAATTATTCAATCTGTATTTTGTATAATTTTCAGAAGATTAAATGAATTTAAATTTTAAAAATTGCGCGTATCTTCTTTCTTCCTACTCGAGTGTTTTTAAATACCTACAATTTTTATTAAAATTAAAAAAAGAAAAAAAGAAAGAAAAAAAAACGTTTGCACATTGTCACTTGAAAAATTTATCATCAATATTGAATATTATTATATTTTCATCAATTTATGGTCTAAAGTTGTGCGTGCAACGATAGTATTTGCAAAGGAAGCAAAATTTTCTTTGAATAAATTTACGAGCACATTTAAAAATAATTACACTAAAGATTTAATAAGGATATTATAATTGGTTGCAATTAAAATTGGTCATGACAATGTACAAAAACAACACTCGCTAGATCGTAAATTCTGTATTTATATGAAACATGAATATGTAAATAATATTAATAAATATTTTATGATAATGGCTGCATAGTGCCGAGTTCTTTTCATACGACGACATGGCGACAACAAATATTAAAAGTCTAAAAATAAATGTTAAAGGAATAAATGCTCTTAGGAAACTCTTAGTTTAAACTGAATATGTGAGCGTAATTTCTATTTGATCACAATAAACATTTTTATCGCATAAATCATTGACGAATACGCATTGACGATTTGCAATAATTTATCTACATAATATACTAAAATAGAATGATATTAAAATATTAAACAAGATGTCGGATGGATATTATTGTTTCTTGCACAAGCATCGTTTAGCCTTGATTCTCCTCTTTGTTTTTCAATCAACGCGTACTTTAATAGATTACCTAATGCCTTTGATGCATCTCTTCCTCCTATATATTCCATATATTATTTTCTAAGAACGACACCGTAAACAGAATCTATAATTTAGATAGAAAACAATTGCAAAATATTTACATATTTTTTAGGTAGACTGCCCATTTAATATAATTTAGTTAGCCATCCATCGCTTTGGGAGGCGGAATATTTATAATTTTTTTTTTGTTTTTTTTTTGTTTTTTTTTTGTTTTTTTTTTGTTTTTTTTTTGTTTTGTTTTGTTTTTGTCTTGTTTTTGTTTTGTTTTTGTCTTGTTTTTTTTTTTTTTTTTTTTTTTTTTTTTTTTTTTTTTTTATCCCTAAATGCAACTAAATAATTCAAATTAATTTTTTACAAACGGAATAAACTTTACGATTAATTAGGATAGGAATGAATTGCCAAGCATTTGGTAAATTTGGTAAAGCCGGAGAAGGAAACTAATGTGTCACATACATCACTTTGCAATAATATAAATAATTTGTCAACAAATTTATTATTTAAACGATAATATAAATGAACGCGTCAATAACGCGATGATTAATTTTGTCTCAATGCAATATGTAAAAAGCCATTTGAAAATCTATTTAGATTATAATTTTTTTTTTCACAATGGCAAAGCAACATTTCTATAAAAACGGTGATTTATGATTGCATTACAATTACGATCGATCGTTTCAACTGGACTCTTGAACATTACGTGCTAAAAAGAAATACAAGTTATATAATTCCCAAGACATAGTGAGAATATAATAGGACTCAATGTGTCGTACTTAAACAACTTGAGATAAGTAAACAATATTTAAAATAATGCCGACAATAATTATAAAAGCAAAGTCCCCATAATCTTAGTAAACATTATTGTATGATTTGTTTTTAGCGTTAGTTTTAATATTATGAATATTAATGAAATAGTGAATAAATTTTAAATTGTTAAAATGCAAGCGAGCAAAATAAGCAAAATTACGTCCAATAATATGTTTAAACGGTTCTTCCAGCTAAAAAAAAAAAAAAAAAAAAAAAAAAAAAAAAAAAAATGTTCGCAACATCATTCATTTAACGTACGACAAGTTAATTAAACAAAACTCTAAATACTCAATATAATTGTTGATAATATTGTTATGGAAAATCAGGCAGAGTTTAAAACCGTTGAAATGTGATATAATGATAATGGGTAGGAGCAGGCGAGAGCCTTCTCTATTATAAAATATAGCCCCTCGCAATCATAGAATATTAACTCAATCCACATTATCTATCTACTCGAATAATATTCTTTTCCCGCGATGAAAAAGCCATCACAATGCTCTCGAGCGCATTATTTAACATTCACGCTTTAAATGAGCGATAAGGTGAAACGGCGGCATAACATGGGCGCACATAATATGAGAGCTAAGTTCGTCGGCATCGTCATCGAGGAGAGCTAATCGCTCTATTCGGCACGCCTTAATTATGCGTGTTATTAGTGCAAAGGTTCCTTTGTATTTGTATATAGTGATTGTATGCGTGTTGTGCGTAGCTTGGCCGATGCCAGAGAATCTTATCAGATATGAGCGCCGCGCCAAAGCCACGGACTTTGGCTTTCGTCTATTCTCATTTACATAGTTGACCGAATGAGCGCTAAGCATTAGGAATGAATAATGCTTATAAGAAATGCAAGGCCATTACCAACTTTTTCTAAGTGTGGATACGTGATACTGTTTTGTTACATTAATATTTGCTGAACGTTTGATGACACGGTTCTTTCTTATTAGCGTTGAGCTGAATTTCTTTGAAATAATAATTACGAGTTATAAGATTGTCTGCACCGTCTCTGCTCGAGCTTAATCATAAGTTTCAATCTAATTTTCAACGAACCCGTTCTTCTTCTACTTCTTCTTCTTCTTCCTCTTCTTCTTCTTCTTCTTCTTCTTCCTCTTCTTCCTCTTCTTCCTCCTCTTCTTCTGCTTCCTCTTCTTCTTCCTCTTCTTCTGCTTCCTCTTCTTCTTCCTCCTCTTCTTCTTCTTCCTCTTTTTCTTCCTCTTCTTCTTCATCTTCTTCCTCTTCTTCTTCCTCTTTTTCTTCCTCTTCTTCTTCCTCTTCTTTCCTTTTCTTTATTCTTTTATTTATTTATTTATTTCTTTCTTTCTTTCTTTATTTTTCATTGTACATTTCGCTTCTAATACTTTATCGATCAACTGCTTACATATCAACAGCTTTATTATAACTTACACATAAGCTCTCGATTACACTAAACATTAATACGTACGTGACATAGAATTAAAAAAAGTTGTTAAGCACGTTCATTTCCATTCGTTCGCTCTATAGGCTTTATTTTACGCAATAATTTGAAATGTTGCAATTATTCATATTTTCGATCATAAGGGCGTTCGATTCAGACTTTATTACGATTACCAAAAACTCTGATAATGCGACCACGTACAATAAAAACTTTATATACATATGTGTATATATATATATATATATATATATGCCTGTAAATATTATTTCAAGAACAAGACTGTATTTGTGAATTCTGTAAAACAAAACCTTTCAATGATCCGAGTGTACGCATTTCGTCTGAAAAATCGAAACATTGATGAAACATAAATCACAATTATTATCATAAATTAATGTATTTTTATTTAAAAAGTAAATTTCCTGCCATCTGCACATCTTCTAACGTGAAATTTGATTAATTCTAAATATTGCTCAATGTGGACAACAACTTTCTTTTTATAATATTTATATTCACCATGTCTTTCCTCGTATTCGCAGAAGGCTTTAAGAATTACTTAAAGGAAGCTTACTAAAGCAGACGTATGATTAGAACTCGCAGTAGCTGATAATTAGAGATACTAATAGTTAAGTAATTTCACTATAAATGTAACTTAAATCTTTTATATTTATAATTGACTTAAATTGACGTATGCACGTTCATTTGATTATCTTACGTTTAAATGAAAATTGAAAATTAATTTTCAATGGGAAAAAAAAAAAAAAAAATTAAACAGAAGAAGAAAAAAATGAAGCAGTTCTTGGTGCTGCAGTCGGAGCCATCGTAAGCCGATGATTAATGATTTTTCATGTATCGTAAATCATCTTTATTTTACCTTCTGATATATATCTCGCCATATCTCTTAAAAGTGCACAATGACTTTTAAAATCTTGAGGAAATTGATAGTAAGTTCAAAATTACTATAACGTCACGTTCATTCTTTTTTCTTTTTTTCCTAAATAATAATTATAATTTTGACGAAATTATTTAATTATCCTCATCATCGTTTGTCATTCCACTCAAATGTGAGTGCAAAAATTTACGTCCCTATTGAATATACAACATAATTACAGTTATTCTTGTCTTCTGGCCGCTGTGAGCGCTATTATCGCTATTGTTATATAATTAATCATAGTTATTTATTTATATGTCGTGCAATGAGAAAAGAGAACGAGAAAGAATCGCGTAGAATGAGGAAACAATTGCGATAAGTTTGACATAAAAAATTATGAAATAAAAAGCAGTCTCCATTGGGCAAACACGGGCGTCTATCTGCTGCTGCTGCCCCCCCTCCCCACCACGCCCCCAAAGCCCGCCGTCGCTCCAGCCGCGGCATCGAGCGTCACAATACGAGCGATCGAGCTTCTCTAACGTTATCCATCGCTTCGTTATCCGTTCGTCTCTCTTCACGGCGATCAACATTAAACTATCATTGATTTCTATCGCATTGATATTATAAGAAAAGATGAAGCCACCAAATGTCTCCGGATTACTTATATTTTTTCCAATATATGGGTCATATCGTCATATTTGATCCCATAAAGACTTGATTTCTCGGACATAAACAAATTATGAGCACTGATGACGTATTGTATGTCAAGCCCCTCACCGTACATCATCCTTTACAAAGACTATCGTATTCTAATATTTTCCCTCTATTCTCCTTTTCATCGCAGGTCTCCATCGTGATTTTTATCCATTGCTCAAACCAACATCGTGTACCCCGCCCCACCCCCAAAACCACTAAATTATTTAACCGCTCATGGATAATTCTACCCAAACAAATATAAGCATTCGATAATGCAGTTGAAGTGGACGTTAAAAACAGTCGAAAATGACCTTAGCAACGGTCACCGCTATCCGTTAAAAAATAACCGTCCCCTCAAGTTCAGAGCCAACGCTTGATTTCCACCCATAATTCAAAGTTTTTCAAGTGTTGCTTCAGCAGCCCGACGACGGAGTTCAATAAACCAATGAGGAGAAAATATTCCTCCGACTACTTAAGCCTAATGGCGCAGTAAGAGCTCTTACTCTTAGGGCATCGGCACTACGCGTACATACGCAAAGAGGCTTTCGCGGGTCGCCGTTTCGATCGGCCCCGAGATTACCAGGAGATTGCAAGAGCTTTTAATCTCGTGGCCGCGAATCGAATAAGAGGAGGAAGAAGCCGCGGAATGAGGCGAAAGAAGGAAGAGACGAAGAGCGAGAGGGCAACATTTGCCGAGAGCGCTGATAAATCCGGCCTCTCGATGGTTGGCTCGATGCCGAGTCGCAAACTCCGAACGAAACGCGCTCGGAGCGGCCTTCCCTGTTGGAGCGACCGGGCGAGGAGGAGGTTACCGGATTCGGCCCAGGATTCTCGGCTTTGGCGGCACCTAATGTCACCGCGCTATTCTGAGAAGAAGAATGGCTCCGGCCAATCGGTGGCTCTCGGGCTCCTCTCCGTTAGCGCGTCGCCGCGGTCCATTCGATCAAGCGCGAGCGATCTTGTACGCTTACTTGGCATTTTGTATTAGTAGGGGCGATCTTTCTGCGATCGCTCTCCGGAGGATCGCTGTTGCAAACTCGATCGAATGTTTGCGGATATGGAGGGAAAAAGTTGCGCGCTCACTCGTTTCGCAACCAGCAGCATCTTATGCTAGCGAGCTTCGCGCGCCCCTCGACTTAATAAATGCAGAGAGCGCGTTAATTATTTTTAATTGCGCTTATTATATTGCAAGCGAGCTTTTTACAATGACCTTTGCAGTTAAAGGAGCATTTTTAGTCGTAAGGTCATTTGTTGTTCTATTAGTAGCAACTTATAGAGCGCTTGTACTTTGCACGATTATAATGTCCCTCCGTCGCAAAGTGCTCGTAAAACGTTAAATTATTAAATTATTCAATATCGATGTAACGTTCGTAAGTTTCGTTTGATATATCAAGTTATTTGATTATCCAGATTGATAAAGAGATTATAATGATTCTTCGCTAACTGCCGTTATTGTCATAATGATAAGCAAAACGTATTATATTATTGTGCGCGAGGATAAGAAGAAACAATTAAGAAATCAATTTTATTATATTTTCTATTATTAGATATATCGTGTTCGTTTTAATACGACGTTTTTTAAGTCAGCGTAAAGAAAATTTTGTAATATTTTCTTCATCACTATGTATTTAATGTGGACAATAATGATCATTAGGCAATATTATCACAGAGTTTCTAATCACCGTGATAGAATAAATAAATATTCATAGTTAAAATAGTTATTGTTTTCCAATACGATTGAATTTTGTACAATTGAAGCTACAATTAATTATAGCTTGTCATTTGATAAGCACACATTAAATGAAAAGACTCTTTTCATTATTTTAGTTTTATATTGATTTTAAAACAAAACAAAACAAAAAAATACGACTACTCTACGATAATGATTAATTAGTATAGGAATAATAAAATTAATAATCGAATTAACGGCAAAGAATTGTTGAAATTATTTTTCAGCATTGTATGCATCTTATAATAAATCTATTACATTGTTTATCAATTATATTTATCAATAATATTGAATGAGGTGAAGTTTGTTGTCGTTTCTATTTTTTTTTACGTGCATTTCAATTGATAATCTAGCATCCTATTAACAAGAATATAAATCATTTTATCCTAGATGTACAAGATCGTTCTATTCAATAGGCATTAATATTACAATTTGCGATAGTTCATGCAAAGGCTCAATAAACTAATACTGGACTCAATAAAAAGATATAAGTTTTCCTTTCACAAGACGCAATTATAATAGACAAATTTGATTGACCCATCGTCAGCTATTTATTCGACTATATTCTTTATCGTTTAGCCCTAATTTTAGCCGAATACATAAAGTTAATAATTGCATGTAAGATTAATGTTTGCAATTGTCCTTTTGCAATAAATTACGTTTTAAATTTACACTTTCAGAATTAAAATTGTTGGCTCGTGCCTTGTGATATTGCTAATTTCGATGAATACATTTATGTATGAGTAATATAGCTTGAATCATATACAAACTAATTTATTTTCCTGAAATATTCTAAAACCTTGTGACAATTAACCATTATTTTATGTAGCGAAAATGAATTACTTTGGCGATAAGCGTAATCTACATATTATGACGTTCTTATATTTAAAGTGTCTGTATTGCAGAAGCTTTGGTGTATATTTGGAAGATAAACCAAAGTGAATCAACGTTACATTTATGTATTGTAGATACGATGGTTTATTCATAGATATTTGCCACAAGTTATTGATTACAAATCAAAGCGTTCCTATAAACTATTGACACCATCATCGAGTTAAGTGATTTAATAATATAATATTTTATCTTTAAGTAATGAGCGAAATTTGCTTGTTTGTATTTGAAATGCTTCTAGAAATCGATCTTCATATCGATTTTCATATGATAGTTTTATTATACTATGAAATTAACATCAAAATATCTGTAAGAAAAAATCCAATATGTTTTCTTCTGTCGAGATACGTTGAAAACATTACGAGTACTTAAGTCATTGCGAAAAACATTTTTTTTATTCGCATTATAAAGTAATATCTCGATTTTATATCGTTTCATCTTCGTG
Source organism: Ceratosolen solmsi marchali (assembly GCF_000503995.2). Lineage (NCBI taxonomy): Eukaryota > Metazoa > Arthropoda > Insecta > Hymenoptera > Agaonidae > Ceratosolen > Ceratosolen solmsi. The sequence goes on from NW_011948420.1 coordinate 9,398,217, forward strand.
AGGAAATTAATTGTTAAAGCTTTTGATATAAATAAATTTATGATATAAAGGAATAGCATTGGAACGGTATTATTTGAAATTTATTAAGACAACGAATGAGGCTACATAAGAATATTAAATCTAACCATTACATTATTACAAATATATCGTACAAATGTTTTGTAGGTTGAATGACTTTAGAAGCATGTATTTTGATAAAATTCATTCAATTGAGATAATATATCGTCTTTAATAGAATTATTTTCTCGGCTTTATCCGATTCATGGTACGAAATCTCATCATTACGTGAAAACTAAAATAGTTAAAAAGCGGGCGCTATATATACATATATCTATCTATATATATATATATATATATAGATGTATATAGATGTATATAGATACATACATACACACACACACACACACACACACACACACACATATTCTTTTAAAATCTCGATTTATATTTATACATATGTGAGTGGAAGTGGGAAGAAGCATGCATTCCAAGAAGTTATTTATATATTAAACGTATTCTTTTCCATGTAAAAATAATAATTTAAGTACAGTTTCATCACAATTAAATGTTCAATTCGGACGAAAGTCATGAAATGGACTACGTTGACAAGCTGAAACGAAACTAATCGTACATTAAAGAATGTATACGTGCGCGCGCGTTTCTACGCACTGGGTGAGCTTGTGTACGAGAGAGTGGGCGATGGATGGGTGGCGGGGGGAGGGGGGGGGCTGAAGAAAGAGAACCGACGAACTTACGTAGTTTGACGTAGACGGGAAAGAAATTAGTTCTGAGTTTTCTTGTGGCACGGCGGTAGTACATCATTAGAATGTAATCAAAGACTCTCGGTTACGGGATGATTAGGTACTACCCGAGTGCGACAGAAAAATCGCGTCAAACGTTTAATGGCCTCGAAGACCCGGAATCGACGTCCACCACCAGCCAGAACTATTATTTACAACCGCTTACGCATCAACCCTGAATTTTCTTACGCGGTGACAGAAATTGCAGCGCTGGCAACAGATATTATCGCCATCTTTATCTCCCGTGACTTTTCTCCTTCTTGCTCCCGTTCTCGATCTACAACTTCTATTTTTCAACTTTATCTATTGTAAGACCTATCAACTTATATTCTCTTCTTTTTTCCTTCAAATTCTTATCTGGACCTTTGCTTCCCCTCTCCCTTCCGTCCCTTAAACTCGTACTATCTTTCCTACTTGTAGTTTACTCGCGCTCGTTCTATTATGCTTTCTCGAATCGGTATACAACATTGCTTCCGCATGTTTTAATGGCAGATAAAATAGGCATTAAAAATTTCAAGAACAAAATATATATTGAAATTTTCTAAATGTAGCGGAATGATATTGCGTAAGAGATTGAATCGTTGATATATATGAATTTAATGTACATAATTATATTTTGCTATGTGTGTAGTTGCAGAATTTTTCGAAAAATCAAAATTTTTCACTTTACTTTTAAACTTATTAATGTAACAATAAGTATCAATTGTCTATTTAGAGTGAGAAATTTTTGATAAAATTTCAGCCGGATAATTCAATTATAAATCACCGCTTAATGCAAGCTCATCTAAATCGTGGATTTAAGCTTTTCAAATATCTCGTAAATTACCTCCGAATTATAAGCATTTTTTCAAAATTCTATATGGTATTGACAATTATTTGATAATATATAACGACACCGAAGCGCAATATAATCGTTGAACTACCATTATACGTAAGGCTACGTGTTAACTTGTTTGTTGATTTATTTTGCTTTTTTCTTCTTTTTAATGTTATAGTGTTTCCAGTGCTTTGTTAAATTTCATTAACATTATACTTACATAAATTATGAAACCATTGATCGTAAAGGGCAAGCAGATCGGCAAGCATATAATGATTAACATAGAATATATGAAATTTTTAATAAAAATTACAAATCAAAGCAAGGAGTATGGAATCTTTGTAAATAACGTTATGCAGCATTGAAAGACTCGCGGCCGATCCACAAAAACTGCAACTATAAGAGATAAACAAGAATAAACAGTAAATTTAATTATTGATTTAATACAACGATTTACATTTGCGAAAAATGCAATTTCTGAAAAAGAATGCAGAAAAAATAAAATACAAATTTATTACAAAACGTCAATTGCGTAGTTGCATCGAAATTTTTAATCTAGATTTTTTTAATTTATATGATATATAATGTCTTATATGTAGATAATAAAGGTTAAGTTTATCATTCGATTATTAGATATTCAAGTAGCATAAAAGATCGTCATACATATCTATAAATCCTTCTATGCTAATCATTTTATGATGCCATAATAAAATTTATTTTGAATTTTATTAATGATTTGACTGAGTTGGGTATGAGAAAACAAAACGTATTAGTAAAAAAAAATGAAACTACTAGACTCGCTAATTTGGGAGAAAATCACGAAAAGTTGCATTTGCGTATGTGTTAGTTTTTAGTATATCACGCGAAAGATCGTAGAGTAGCAAAAAAATGACACTCGGCATGGCTAATAATATTTCATTATTTTCTCTAATATTTATTTAAATAATATTTTATAATTATTATTATTATTATTATTATTATTATTATTATTATTATTATTATTATTATTGTCATTATGAACTCTATATAACAAAATAAAGAAAAACTTTCATTTTAAACATTTTAATTTTTTTCAAAGTATTTTCAAATTTATTCCGCTCTTTAAATTCACAATGTAATTTTTAGATAATTTTAATTGACTTTAATTATAATATTAATATTGTCATTATAATAATATTTACCTAAGGAAGTTGATTTTTTTTTTTTTATAAATTTTATCATGAACTGAAAAATTATTAATTATAAGAAATTTTTAATATTAATTATAATAATCAAAAATAGAATTATTTTAAAAATTTCGCTTCATTATGTAAATGACAGTTTGTTATAGAAAATTTCAACTAAATAATAATTTATTGAAAATTTTAATACAAAATTTGTAGTTTTAATTCAATAAGAAATTATTAATTTATTTCATCACTGAGCAACTTTTAATAAAGTCACTTTCCCGTTAGTATTGAAGTGCCACGATTTTAAAATAAAATGTTCTCAAAATTGTTTATTGAATTTAACAAACAATATAATACGATGAAAATCTTGACTTGAAAATATCGAAAGTTTTAGAAATACATTATGGAATTTAAACATTTTTTTAAAGCTTTAGAAATATAATTTTGTAAATTACCATAATAGTAGTTAAATTATCAAATAAATTTACCGCTGTGTTTACTTAATAAGTAAATAAGTATATATATATGGTTATACTTTGTATTGAAATCAATTGTAATAATAATGAATAATATTTTTATAAAAAATTTCATAATTTTTGCTTATCTAATATGTACAAGATACTTTTTATAGTAAAAAAATTAATTTAATATTTTCGGAGATAAAAGTACGAAAGCATAATGTATAATGTAAACATTTTGATGACAAAATACTATCATGATATTATCCGACGTATCATAGAATATAGCTTTTCATAATTATATAAGTAATGAATAAAGTAAAAATGTTAGATTATAGCAAAAGAAAGTTTTTTTTTATCATAATATATGGAAACAAAATTTTTATTTATTAAAAACAATTGATAATTTATAAGAATGAGATATGAAGAATCATATGAATAAATATAGCTTATCAGTTAATCAATATAAGATTAATAAAATATGCTCTCGAAATACCTTTAAGTCTTTATAACAATTTATAAATTTTGCCTAAAAATAAATTTCAATGAATCGAATTCTTTATATAATATTATTAGCGGTAGCAATAAAAAGAAATATTTAATGATGAATCAATCAATAAGTATAATGATTTTAAATTATCAATAAGATAATACACGTCTCATGAATTCCTCAAGAAATGAATAATTTAGTTAGGTAAAATAAATCTACACTTTTTCATCGATTTGAAGTAATATGTAAGAAGCTGTTTTTTTTTTATATTTCCGTGGAATAAATATTCATAATAAGCTAGTTGAATCAAGAGCTCGAAATATTTTATGTGAAATTTTACAAGTTTTAGCCGAAAGATCAATCTAAAGAAGCAAATCAAAACAAAAAAAAAAAAAAAAACATACTTGGCAATATGCACATAGTTTTTTCTTTTCAAGTGGAAAGTGACTCGGTATTGTTAAGCTTTCATACATTAATCTACTTATCTTGTGTACAAAATACATTTAACATGTCGAAATAATTTTCTACGCTAATTTAATTATCAAGTTTCATGTTCTAATCGTATCATCAGAATAATAAACAGGCCAGTCGAATAATTGTTAATATTTATTAGAAAAATTTGTTTTTAAATACTAATTTTCTTGAAAATTCAAAAATACAAAACACGGATAATAATAAAAAAAAAAAAAAAAAAAAAAAAACGTCAAAAAAACTTAATAAATATATATTTATTAAGAGTTTCCGATTGAATATGTTAAACGACTCGACTTTTCGTTATTTTTATCAAAATACATTCCCGACAAGTATTAACAAAATTTAAAAATTTAAAGACAACTTATTTATATTAATTAGCATAGATGATGATATACTTTCTATGGAGAATATTATCAAGAACAAAATATATTGTATTTTTATGAAACCTCTAATGAATCTTATGACTTACGGTATTCACGACTTATTAATAAACAAGTTATTAATGTACAAGTATATTATGACATTAGTCAATATCGTTGAAATAAGTATTTTTCTGTCTCTATGCATGACTTATGTAATACATGACTCACACTGAACGTATTCGACACACACGCATTGCCTACATGGCCATTATGAAAAAGCAAATTTCTTAAATAGCTCATCATTGTTGGCGCAGCATTTTTACAAAAGTGTTGTATGTAGCAAGGACCTTGACACTTGTTCAATAGCATTAAATCGTTAATTTACATGTACTCTAATTAATGTGAAAGTAAAAGTATGGAATTCCGTTTAAGCAAAGACTTAAACATTTTAATCGTTATGTTTTTGAATATTAACGAAAGAATTTCTCGAGAATGTATCAGATATAATTAATTTACAAACAATGTGCAAATGATGAAAATGAATAAACGTCTGAACGAAATTGACAAAATTTTATTCAATATCCTTTAAGAATATCGAGTATTCTGAGAATAAACAAAATTTGTATCCAGATTTGGAAACGACATTACATTATCGTGATAATTAGGATAATGTATTTTACCTTTTTCTTTCTTCTTTTTCTTCTTTTTTTCACTCCACTTTTTTTTCATCCGGAGTTTTGCAAGAATTACGTTACAAATAGTTGACAGCAATTTTAACATGAAAATATATTGTAGTAAACGATAAAGGTATTATCATAAATTTTCAAAGTACTTACCGCTTAATCATTGTAATTTTGTATTTAACTTGATTTACGCAAATTGATAAAAAAAAAAAAAAAAAAAAAAAAAAAAAAAATCCAAAATAAAAACAAAAACAAAAATAAAATTAATAAAAGAAAAATCATTAATATGCTCGTTATTGTATTTTTTGAGATTAAAGATTTTTTTCTTTAATAGGCATTTCGCATTAGCAACAGGTTATTAATTTTCGCCTCAACCGGCCAAACAATATATTTCATATAGTATCATCCACAATAAATACAAATTTTTAAACTCCCATAAACAAATGACTATGCTCGATAATTAAAATCTACGGCATAATAACGGATTTAATATAAATCGGCTTTGACATTTTATTAACTAACTAAAAACGATCAAAAACGTCATTTACATATTTGTCAATACATATATGGCACTCGGAATATGTATATGTTAGTCTTATCATTCGCGGCAGCCTGTTAATGTATAATGCACTTTTGCCACGGAGTGTACTCTTGTAAGATTAGCTACGCGTGTGACTCTTTTAAAATAAACTCATGATATTTACGTTTTACATTTATCAGGAGAAATATATTGACGATTAGAATAGCCATAAATCGACGATTTAAAATATTATTCGATTAAGCATAGTTTATTAAATAATTTACCTATGAGATGGCTATAAAAGCCTCTTCTGTGAAACAACGATAACAACGACGGCGACGACGACGACAAACAAACTAATTCGACGATTCGCGTTGATTTATTGTAATTTTTATTATAATTAAATACGAATGAATTTGACATAAAAAAATCTCATCACAATTTTTTAAGCCGATTTCAAAAGTTTAACAATTTCAATGATACATGGCATTTATGTATATTGATTATATTCGATATATAATGTTGAACGTTTGATAATACAATTCTGACAGAACTACTTAATTAATCCTTCGTGCTCTCCGTTTACTCACGCTCCTCATCCAAAATCATTCCATTTCCCTTAAATCCATCTTAATCTTTTATTGTTCAAGGATTTTTTTTATATGTCACCTCATACGCGAGACTATGAGATGATTTGCCGATAACGTATCCTCTATAAATGAAATCGTTAACGCGGATAAACAACTGCCACGAAACAATTCCATAGTCCACCAATATGGCATTCCTCCACTAAATTATGCAACTTCAAAATACTATTAATTTTTTCCTTAGCATCGCGTATAGCGTATCGCGAAACGCACGACTACCGGCTAATTTCAGTAATACATAAAGGCAAATACAATTTACAATGTTTAAAATTCATCTAAACTAATTACAATAGGAGCGAGGAAAAGCAAGAAATTATTGTTAATTTACTAGTGCGCTGACGTTCGTACGAAGTGAAGTATAAATCAGTTATTGCTAATCACTAACTATTTTCAAGTATGCTCTAAGTTATTGTTAAAAATGTTGAAAGTGGATGTGGGAGATTCGATACCTCGAACTCGTAATTTCGTCACATTCGTAAGCTTGAAAGCAGCGACGTACGAAATACCGAGCAAATAAAGCCTCCGCTCGCGAAGAACATGGAGGTGCCACCACCACACGCTTGTCATCGCGACACGAGCCCAAACTCTACTTTTCTTTCTAAATGGTCGCGCATTGGCTTATCACATCGGGCACCTTTACGTGCCCTCGCTATCGCGTCAAAATCATCATCCGCTCCATGGCTTTGGCGCGCCTCGGTACTGGCAATTCCATTAGGAGTCTCGCGGTCAGCCGTCTCCTTCCATTTACCGCGAAAATAACCAATTTCAGCTCGTTACCCTAGGCTTGTTCGTCTATTACTTTCTAGCTGTGGCATATTATCGCCATACCTATTGCACTTTCAACGCGACTACCACGCATCCAACCATTTTCCTCGTTTCCCTTTCTTTATCCATTTTTCTTCTTCTTCCTCTTCTTCTTCCTCTTCTTCTTCCTCTTCTTCTTCCTCTTCTTCATTATTTCGCTGTAATTTCGCAACTACGAGTGATTATTAAGAGGGCAGGCCACGTATTTTATGTGCGTATATACGTGTAGGAAATTTCATTCAACGGCAGCACGTACGATAAGAGATTTTTGAGAATTACATTTTTTACACTTGAGTACGTTGACGACTGCCGTTATATTTAAGCTTTCTGCGTATAATGATATTTGATTACGTAAGCACACAGAACGAATATTTCCATTTAATTTCTAATCACTTTGAAACTTTTTACAATTATACTTTATCGCTTTTGGCGTAAGTGACCGTAAAATATAAGCTACGGGTTTTTACTCGTGAAAAAGGGATGCATTTTATAATAGTTATAGAAAATCTAATTTTCAAAAAGTCCTTTAAATTCCATTTATTTGCATGCTATTAAACGTGGAATATATCAGTCCGCTTTCTAAAACTTGAGAGCCTGTCGTTTTAGCATCAGTTTTTGCAGCGACGTTTTCAGCTGTGTGACACCATATTAAAAAATATGTGCACACGCAAGCGCATCGGCAAACACAATTTTTATTTCAAATAGCATATTATTGGTGCTGCTACAGTACCGTTCTCCTCTCGCGAATGCTTAACTCAATAATCCGCTCGATTAATATTTATCTAATTACATGAAATTTTATAATTAATTAGCATCGTGTATTATTTTGCGATGCTAAGTAATTTTTAGAGTATAGAGAATCTAATCGTTCACTTGTGTACATAAACGAAAATAAAATATCCATATAATGCTTCTGTATAATTATATTTTAATCTGTAATTTTAATTTTTGGTTTATCGTGAAAAGAATAAGAGAGCGTGCGAGCGAGCGAGCGAGCGAACGAGGGAGACAGAGAGAGAGAGAGAGAGAGAGAGAGAGAGAGAGCGCGCGCGCGCGCGTGTGTGTGTGTGTGTGTGTGTGTGTGTGTGTGTGTGTGTGTGTGTGTGTGTGTGTGTGTGTGTGTGTGTGTGTGTGTGTGTGTGTGTGTGTGTGTTAGGGAGTGAGGAAGAGAGATGGAGGGAGGGACGGAGGGGAGAGAGAGAGAGAGAGAGAGAGAGAGCCGTAAAGTAAAAGCAACCGACTTATGAAAAAAGGCAAGGAAACGATTGGAAGCTGAATGTATAAGTACTCCGCACGTATGGAAAAAAACACGGAAATATAAGAAATATGTTTTCCTCTCAAATAAACCAGATACATGCAACATTTAATATCGTTATTATTCAAATAAATGTATAATATTGTACAGTTTCAATAGTTATAAGTTATGCATCATAAGCATTGGAAACACTGGATCACATGGAATGTTACTTTAAACCAACTGTACATGACCTCGTTCGTTTTCATTATTAATAAAATAAACATTATAATTTTATTGTATTTTCTATTATGTTAGTTAATTCGTTTATACTTTGTCAGGTGAAAAAATATATATTTATTTCCATAATGTGTGCGCGTAACCTTAGTGCTACGCTAGTGATACGGCCATAAACTTAAAGGCAATTGTTTAATAAATACGTGCTTTGTTATATCTGATTTTTTTTTTTCTTTTTTTTTTTTTTTTAACGAATAAATTTTGATAAGTAAATTACAAAATGAGAAATGCCCTCTGACCAGGTAGATCAAGGAGGGACGAGTAGCGCTAAAGGTGTGCTCCGATTGCGTAATGCTCGGAGCTATAAAAGACATTGTTGCTTCTTACGACAATATCCGTGGACGAAAATGTAGAAAAAGTGTTGAAAGTAATTAAATGGCGGTGAAGAAGTTGCGGGGCCTCGTTAGACGAACAATTAAATCCTATCTGGCATTCCACATCATTAAAGAACATTAAAAATAGCTAGCGGCCTGCGTCTGGGACTTGGGAGTCAGCTGAACATACATCGACGACGAGAGTGGTGATTGTGACACGGAGGTGGAGCGAAGAGGACGGTGGATCGCAAGCGCCATATCATAACGAAATCTCGTGGTCGGTGTGTATGGGTCGAGCGAGGAAACGAAGATAGCGGTTGCGCCACCCGTGAGATCCGGCCCTGTCGGTGGTGGCTGGTGCTCGGCCCCCGGATGCAGCCGATGAAGGTGCCACAACATCGACCTTTGCGCGCGGAGAGTGTGGGTCGAAGCACCCGGGGTGGGGATTGTTGAGGGACTGCGACGGGTTAGTGGGTATCGGTTAGACCGGGGCGGTGGCGGCGGTGGCGGTGGCGGTGGCGGTGGCGGTGACGGTGGCGGGGGGGGAGGTAGGTAGGTTATGAGAAACGATGGTGGGACGAAGCAGGGACGAAGCAGGGACGAAGCAGGGACGAAGCAGGGACGAAGCAGGGACGAAGCAGGGACGAAGCAGGGACGATAGTGGGACGACGGTGGGAGGGAAGAAGCAGAGGAGAGTTTTTCGGTGCGGCGAGTAGTGGTAGGGACGGAGACGACGAGTGCAGGCAGAGTAACGGGAAGGGCCGAGGCGCGAGCGTCTTCGAGGAGAGTTTATCACGCTGTCGTTTGAACACGATGATATTCGATTGTAGACTTTCCTTGGAGATGGTTGAGCAATTAATGTTACTAACGGTCGCTCTTGCCAGGCCTTTCTCATGAATCGTTGCGCTGGAAATTATCGTACCTCGGCGCTACTTTTTCTACACGCCCATTGCGAGCTTTAGAAAAGACAGTTTGTTTGGAATTTTATTGTATTTTTATGCATTTAGATTGGACTCGGACAAGAGGTATTTTACATTTTCGTTCTGGACGAAAGGATTTTATGCTATCGACTACAGTTTTTACCTTTAATTTATATAAACGTATTTTGAATTTCTGATTATGCGCATTTTTATTTATACATATATTACGCAATACGAGGTTTTTAAATTAGTCTTCTATTTAAGGGAATTTTTTTAGCATTTAACGTTTCTTTAGCCTCTTACATTGTAATGTCGCTTAGGCATGGGGCATGCACGTGAAGTCGTCGATGGGTGAAATTATTCTATCTTTTCTTTTTCTTGCTTTAATAAATAAATTGGATAATTAATTTAATCTTATGTGACTTTTAAAGTAGACGTTGCATTAATAATGGCTTCATCCTAAGAAATTACGTATTATTGTCATTGTGGAATTATTTTATTATCCACACTTGTAACGTATTTGAAATTAAAGCAAAATTATAATTTTAATTTTAATTTTTAATTTATGATTTTTCACGCGGAACACTCTTTCCTAGCAAATATGTTGGATGAATTATTTGGCTAAACTTTATTTATCCCTGACTGGATTAAAATGAAATTATGAAAATAACAGGCATTCACGAAACAATTTATGCTTTTATTAAAAATGCTCTTCTTTCATAAGATACTTAAAGTCTTTATAATCAGGATTATAAATCTATTTAAAATACACGAACGTTCGTACAAAATTTTAATTCCTTTGAAAGATTTAAAATGCATCGACTATTAATTTATGAGGATTTTATTTTTATAAAATTCAGCCGCTCAATTTTGATATCAAAATAACGAAGGTAACGGCTTTTGTGTACTTTATTTATATAGAAGTATTGAATTTTTTTTTTTTTTTGTAAAATCAAAACAAAAAAAATAAACAAAAGAAAAAAACAGCGAAACACAAATATTATTGAAATTGAAAATCTATAGGGAGATTTAGAGATGGGCAATTTAAATAAATAAATTATCATGATTCTAATGTGCTCATTATCCACAGGTAGTATTTTAAAATAAAAATTAATGAGTATTTTTCTTTCCAAAAACACACTGATTTTCAAATGCACAGTATGTTAAATTTTAGGAAAATACCTCATGAATCATGATTTAATGACATCTCTTATCTTAAGATTAAGATTAGATAGTTTATATATCGTATAATGTATACGGGCAGTATGCGTTTTGATATTGATATCGTATCACTGACATTTTTATTTTAATTAATTACAATTGAATGACTATGTCATGAAAATGACATTATAAATAATTGAATTTGAATGAAATTGGTTATATTTGAATTAATTTTGTTGTCCGTGTACGTTGTTATTATTTATATTAATTTAACAAATTAATAATTTTCATAACTACAATTTATATTATGCATTTAGATTCAAAACGAGATTATCTTACTACCAATAATTATTCTATGTTAATATTATGCAAAATAATGCGAAAATGTGGGTTAATAAGTAAATGAAAGTAAAATTTGACACATAATTCATAATCGATATTTATCATCTTTTAATACAGTAAGTCAATAGTTTTCTGTGATTCCTTAAATTTAGAATATATATATATATATATATTAGTTTAATTATTGTGTAGTAATTTTTTCATAATAATATTTTACTATCTATATGCCTGGCATTTTCTTATAAATAATAGTATTATGATATTATCAATGCTTGAATCTCGTTATTTTTAAAAGCTTATATGTGCACATTTTACTTACTAATTTATATGTATAAAAACATGAATGCATGCATACGGACATGCGCATCAACACATATGCATCCCAATCGTAACATTCGACATTACTTGTAGGCATTACGACATTGGTGTTTTACTTTCATCTATAACCGTATTATTCAACGAATAAATGTATTAGGTTGTTGTTATGGATCGACTATTGTTACGAATATTATAAGTAATATGAACATTCTGTTTTTTTTCAACAAAAGAATTATGTAACGTTACGTCAAAGAAAGTTCACTTGGATGAGAATAATATGACATATTAGAAGATTAAATATTATTATGATCGAACAAGTTAACTTTGCCTTTACTAAGGTTTATCTATTTAATAGATTTAAACGAGTAATTATTGCGTTTTGAAAGTTATGTATTCGTTAATATTAAAAAGAAATTATTTAAAATATGTTGAAATGAATATCAATAAATGGCAATACTAGTCATAAATGAATATTATTTAATCACAATAATAATAATAATAATATTAACAATAACAATAACAATATTAATAACAACAACAACAACAACAACAACAACAACAACAACAACAACAACAATAATAATAATAATAATAGTAGTAGTAGTAGTAGTAGTAGTAGTAAGTGACATAGTGACCGATTTGTATTTTTTTTTACAAGTTCTTTGCACTTACTCGTCATATGCTTAATTAGAAATGTATTCTTTGAGTGAATTTGACTTTTAGTGTAAAAGATAAATTGCCCATGGAAAAAGAAAAAAAAAATTAAGCCCAAACACGTTACCGTCTACTATTTTTTTTTTTCTTTTTATCTCGATATAATAACATTGCATATTTTTAAAGCCGTTGATTGCGCAAAGAATAATCCTGCGATATAATTAGATAACCGTCGATTACAGTATAATAATGCAATCATAATATAATCGAGAGAGAAGAAGATTTTAGACAATGTTAGTGTTTTCGAAATTTCAATAACAAACGACCCGCATTTCCCGTACAAAATATCAATTCTAGAATGTTTGTAAATTGCGTAACATATCTAAGGAGAGAGGCATATTATAAAGTCAACCATACATTGAATGACGTGTAGTTGGTTTACATAATATATTTTATGATGGGTTACGTTGTTGTCAAATTTCATATTATTTGATTCGTCTCGATCGTAAGCGTTTTAAAAGAAAAATTCGATCGTTAAATGTCTCGTGTACTTTATTAATATTACTAAAATATGTGGGAATATTAATTTTAACGTATACTTAAAATATTTCGAACGAATTATTAAATTTAATAGAGTGAATTGCCGTGGATGGGCTTATAAAACTCACGTCGATACGCAATATTATTCCGGCAAATTTTTGATTTCTACAATACTCCAACGTCGCTCGACTTTTCCATTGGAATTGTTCTGCATACTTATGGTTATATTGATTAGACTGTCCGTCGTTTTTATTTTCAAAACGCATCTAAATGGATTTTTAAAGCTGATGAAATGAGATAAATACATGTGCATTTTAACCGACGATAACACGTAAAGGAAAGTAAAATGAGTAGGTTATTGTAATGTTCAACTCGGCTCAAAGAGCAAAGCACATACATGTTTATGCCACTTAAAAACATATATATATATATATATATAGAATTAAAAATTAAATTCTTTTTTAATGAATAATTAAATTCATTTGCGCCCATTATAGTGTGAATAAATGTCCGATAAATAAAAAGAAGAAAAGGAGAAAGAGTCAGGTTATTAACATTTCTACATCATTGTAATAACATATTCAAATTACGAAAATGATGGAAAGCATGAAGTTAATCAATGTTCGCATCCAATATAAAATAAGAGAATAATAATATTCTCTAAATCGTAAAACATTTCGTACATATAGTTTTCCAAAACAGTGTGATATATATATATATATATATATATATATATATATATATTAATTATATATGTCGAAGTATGTCATTATGAATAATATTGAAATTCACTAATATAACGTGACAATTATCAATGTGAATTAATGTGATTGTAAAAGTTAATGTGATTATAAGCAGAGTGCCAATGATTTTATCGCTATTTGATAATGTAGGCAGGAATTGCAAATTTTTAATTCGATATTTAATTAATTAAACCTCTCGTGCCTCTCAATAACGTTTGAACGCGCTTAGCGCATATTTTCTTACATATTTAAGGTGCGCTAGCAAAATTGATATTACATTTAAGATTTGAAACGATGCCGAGAGCCGCGCAACGATAAATTGATTGGAAAAGTTACATAAAGAAGGAGCGCGTCGGGGCTTTCGAAGATGGGCTACATATCGAAATATATTCTTAGCGAAAGGCGGATATTTAAATGGAAGAAAGGGCAATTGGACGTTGGAAGAAATTCCTATGAGTCGGCGGTGTTTAACAACGTCGACATACAACTAACTCGGGCGCAAATCTTCCTCCTAGAGGATGAAGCAGAAGCACGAAGCAAAAGCACAAACGAAGCATACCAATAGCTTAAAGCCGCGAACAATGGGTTTAAAAATTTCAAGAGAGCGAGCGCCATGGGCTAAGAGTCGGCATCGCTCTCTTATAATTTAGAGAAAGAGGGCAAGAAGGCGAAGTGCGGTAGTGCTAATGCTGGTGCTGGTGCTGGTGCTGGTGGTGGTGCTGGTGCTTGTGCTGGTGCCGGTGCTTGTGCTGGTTATGGTGCCTCGGGAGGGGGGGCAGTGGCGGTAACGGCGGCTTCGTTTAATAAAGCAGCCGATCCTCCTACTGTTGCGACCCGTTCATGTGGAAAAAGAGAGGATAGGTCGGGCGTCTCGTTTCGAATGAAGAGATGCCGCGGGGGCCAACGAAAGCGAGGTCCCGCGGCATTGCCATGTCATGTACGGGTTTTTCGGGT
>NW_011948420.1:9412939-9413611 GCF_000503995.2 Ceratosolen solmsi marchali
TGAGGGAGGGAGGGGGGGGGGGGCACGGGGGGGGCGGTAGACGTGGATGAAAGTACAGTGTGCCTAGACGATTCGAGCCTTATCAGTGAAGAGCGGGGAGACCCGGGGCCCTCGTTCGTCTCGATGCGCCCCTGACGGCTAGCAACATCGAGTCGTGCGCGCGCGTAATCCACCGTAGCCCTGCCACGAGGCGTCGAATGCGTTCATCGTGGTAATAGGGCGAGGGGCGAGGGGCGAGGGGCGAGGGGCGGGCGGACGGTCGGATGGTGGATCGGCTAGGGAGGGTTGGTGAGGAGGAGGGGGCAATGCTATACAGTCGATGAAGAACCAGCTGGTTGGCAAGGGAGCGAGCTGACCGAGAGAGAGCGAACGAGCGCTCGAGAGAGCAAGAGAAGGAGGAGGGGAAGGAGAAGGAGAAAGAGAAGGAGAAGAAGAAGGTTGACGAGGAGGACGTGGTAAGGGGGTGGAGGAGGAGGAGGAGGACGTGGATGTGGACGTGGACGAGGCGATGGACGACGAAGAAGGGATGGGATGGGGGGGGGCGGATTGTGGGGAGCAAGTGAGAGCGTGAGAGCGTGAGAGCGAGAGAGTGAGAGCGAGAGAGAGAGAGAGAGAGAGAGAGAGCGGGAGCGAGTGAGGACGATTGTCGGTGCGGGAGTGACGAGGGAGGGG
>NW_011948420.1:9413882-9439322 GCF_000503995.2 Ceratosolen solmsi marchali
GGGGGGGGACTCGAACAAACTGCAGCAGCGAGCAGCAGTGGTTTGGCTCGGCAGTGAGACGCGGCAGCCCGCGCAAGAGCGAGCGAGTGTTTGCTGCGCGTGCGGACAGTACGTAGCGTCATCGTCATCGTCTTCTCTCGATATATTCGGATTCGTGAATCGTTCGTTCACCATTATTCGTTATCATTTTTATCTCCGTCTCTTCTATCCGTTCAGACATCACCAGCACTATTAGCCCCCCCCCCTCCTCACATCCCTTTACCTAATCCCACCCAGCCACCATCTTCTCTAGCGACTTAATTTTCATACCCACCCCCTTTGCGGCCATCCCAGGGTTCATGAATGAATGCAGGGAGATTGATTGGCGGATCGATGGATCGATTAACGCATAGATCCTCGGGTATGTTCATGCTAGCCACCCCGTCAGTCCCCCGATCGCATCATTATACCACCGTCGCCGTCACTGCCACCCGTCACCACACGTGCGCCTAGCATTTGTACAGGAAAGGGGAAGAAAAAGGAAACGCGCATACATTGGCATACATATACATGGACGGGTGCTCCGACACACGCGTTGCGCGTACACCGATTTGCGCTTGTACATTGTATTCCTATCTCGCTTCCTAGCACCATTTTCTCAGAATAATACAATTTAACAACCTACGGATGTAATACAGACGAAATACGTATGCAAACGCGCGCACACACTCACATTCACACTCACACCCGGGCACGTATAGATACATAAACAGATGCGTAAATGGAGCTATATACGTTTGGTGTCGAAGAGCCAAGTGGTGTGTGAAGAGGAGCAATTCGTATCTCTTCGTGATATATTTAATAAAATCGCGTGTGCTGTGTATGTGTGAGATTGCGCGTGTGCCTCTGTGCTTTATCTAGTTCTCCTATTTGGCCTAACATTTGTCCCACTGCAAGCTGAGATAGCCATGGAGAGGGGGGTGAGAGTGAGAGGGACGGAGAAAAAGAGAGCAGTCCGTTATCTCGTGTGCGTTCTCTTCCTCCTTCCCTCGCACCGTCATCGTCACTCTCTCTCTCTCTCTCTCTATCTATCTATCTATCTATCTATGTCGCTCTGTCTCTTTCCTCACTCTCTCTCTCTCTCTCTCTCTCTCTCTCTCTCTCACTCTCTCTCTATTATACCTAATCGTAAGTGTGAAAACAGGCAAACGTCAAGTCACAGCGATACGACAGCACGACTACAGCGACAAAGTTGCTGACTATATACAGGCTGATGTATGCACATGTATGCGTAATGCGGGACGTCAAGAGAGCAATAGCGAAGGCCATCGCCGCGTGCTGTAAATAAGAAGAGGAAGGAGAAAAATTGGCGGAGAGCTTTCGCGCGCGCTCTCTCTCTCTACATGTCTCGTGCGAAAAATTGAACAGTCCCACACAGCCACATACAAATAGCAGAAAAAGCAAGGAGGAAGCAGAAGTTAAGAAAAAAAAAACAATTCCTCTGTGTGTGCGTGTGTGCATTTTTCTCTCTCTTTCTCTCCATTTACATCGATATATCTGTCGTCCGTTGGTGTGTACGTGTGCGCAAGGGAATAAAGAGTAAAAGTAATAAGAGGCAAGCAGGCATCAACAACAGCAACAGCAAACAGCAGCAGCAGCAAACAGCAGCAGCAGCAGCACCAACACCAGCACCAACACCAACACCAACACCACATCACCACCACCACCACCACCACCACCACCGCCGCTGCCACCACCTCAGCCGCCGCCGCCGCCGCTGCCGTCACTACCTCTACCACTACCACTACCACTAGCAGTACCACTACCAGTATCAGTACCACTACCACCACTCCTGCTACTACCACTACCACCACCAGCAGCAGCAGCAGCAGCAGCAGCAGCAGCAGCAGCAGCAGCAGCAGCAGCAGCAGCAGCAGCAGCAGCAGCAGCAGC
Source organism: Ceratosolen solmsi marchali (assembly GCF_000503995.2). NCBI lineage: Eukaryota > Metazoa > Arthropoda > Insecta > Hymenoptera > Agaonidae > Ceratosolen > Ceratosolen solmsi. The sequence goes on from NW_011948420.1 coordinate 9,415,815, forward strand.
AGCAGCAGCAGCAGCAGCAGCAGCAGCAGCAGCAGCAGCAGCAGCAGCAGCAGCAGCAGCAGCAGCAGCAGCAGCAGCAGCAGCAGCAGCAGCAGCAGCAGCAGCAGCAGCAGCAGCAGCAGCAGCAGCAGCAGCAGCAGCAGCAGCAGCAGCAGCAGCAGCAGCAGCAGCAGCAGCAGCAGCAGCAGCAGCAGCAGCAGCAGCAGCAGCAGCAGCAGCAGCAGCAGCAGCAGCAGCAGCAGCAGCAGCAGCAGCAGCAGCAGCAGCAGCAGCAGCAGCAGCAGCAGCAGCAGCAGCAGCAGCAGCAGCAGCAGCAGCAGCAGCAGCAGCAGCAGCAGCAGCAGCAGCAGCAGCAGCAGCAGCAGCAGCAGCAGCAGCAGCAGCAGCAGCAGCAGCAGCAGCAGCAGCAGCAGCAGCAGCAGCAGCAGCAGCAGCAGCAGCAGCAGCAGCAACAGCAGCAGCAGCAGCAGCACCAGCAGCAGTAGCAGCAGCAACAGCAGCAGCAGCCGCGGCGCGCACACTCGAAAAGAGCGAGAGAGCAAACGAGTCAGTGGGCAAGATGGCGGCCGACTCGGGAATGGAGACGTGTCCCTCCCCGGAGATCGCGGACTCCAGGAAACGACCCCTCGATTGTGACGTCGAGAACGGGGCAACGAAGCGCTCACATTACGGCACAGGTATGCGGCCTCCTAATTTATCCTTATTTTCTTTGGCCGAGGATCGAGGATCGAGAATCGAGGGCGCTCTCGTGATGCCAGCCTCGCCTTCGACAGCGCTATGGGGAGGGGGAAAGCGCCTTTTGAGGTTAGGGACCAAGTAGCTCGGATTGTTCGTGAGAGCGAGCTCAACGCCTTTTGCTATCTTTCCTCGCTTCCCTTTCCTCGTCTTATTCTATTTTCCTTTCTCCCCGTGACTTCTCACTCGTCAACGCCGTCCTCCCTTTACCTTCTTTCTGCCCTAGTTTGCGCTCTCGTTCATCACGGGGTGGTTGTTACATTCGATATGTCGTGTGTCAGAGCAATGTTTTCACTTTTTTTTTTTTTTTTTTTTTTTTTTTTTTTTTTCCCCCTTTAACGTCACGTTAATTTCCAATAGCCACTTCTTCTTTGGTCGCGCTCGAAACATGACAACCCCAAGATCTCACTAACTAGAGCTCCGCTTAGCTCCGCTTGGCATTCCTCGCAAAAGCTTTAACATTCGTCATTCGTTCCTTTTCATAATTTAATGCCCTCCTATTTTCCTCATTCATCGATTTATTTGCATTTAATATAAAAGAAGCGCTAGTGAATTCATTCTATATCGCTGGCATTCTTTTTGTGCACTGCAATGCCGCTAACGCAATTCAAGCTCAGTTTCGCCCTCGTATTTATTTTCCTTGGCAATACGTCTTGTCCCTCGCGCGACCTACAAATTTCTTTGAAGGCGAAACAATTTTTCATCGATGTTTTTGTTCCCTCCGAGAGGCAATACGCTGCACACCTCATTGGACATATGTACTCGCGCGGACGAGTAGTAGCTCGAGAGCTGATAATGTGGGTGAGTGTCGCGATGATTGCGGGAGCGAGAAAGTAAGTGAGACAGAATATTGTGGTGCCCCCCCCCCCCCCCCCGAGGGCCCCGCCCCCCCGCCCCCCCCTCCTCTTTCCCGCGCACACAACCTTGCGCGACATTTCGTTACTCGTTTTTGCCCTCCCCCCTCTCTCAATTCTCTATATCTCTCGCACGCTCTCTCTCTCTCTCTCTCTCTCTCTCTCTCTCGCTTGCAGATACTTTTTCCCTCCTTTACCGCCTCGAAAACGCGCGCGTACAGCGCAAGCTTCTAACGACTAACTCTAGTGGCGCATTTTTTCTTGATTCTCTATCGGAAAGTCGTCGTCGCCGCCTCTGCCGCCGCCTCTCGTGCTTACGTATGCGACGTTGACGTTTACTTGCTGCAATAGCTTGATTCTCTCTCTCTCTCTCTCTCTCTCTCTCTCTCTCTCTCTGTCTCTCTCTGTCTCTGTCTCTCTCCATAGTATTCGTACACCATGCAATACAGACGATAGATACATCGTCCTTCGTAGCCTGGGCATTTGCTTTTGCATATGTGACGCCTGTGTCATTGCGCGCGCGCGCACGCACGCAAGCACGCACGCACGCACACGTAAATACAAATGCATTTACGTTAATAGGCAGTCGTCGAAAGACGTGTAACGAAAGCGGAGAAAGTCTCGTCCGTGTTTCCGCGCTCGTATTCTACATTGTGTCCACGTATACCCCGTGTCCTCAGCTGCTGCTCTTTCTCCAAATCAGGTCTAGCGCAACGTGAGTTTTATCGATTTTTTTTTCGTGCCCGCACTCGACACTCGCTAGCGCGCGCGGAAGAAGCAACTCGAGCTCTTTGACGGCACTGGCTTGCGTCTCACTGAACCTGGAACGCGAGTTTAGTGCAACCTCATTTCGAATCATTTCTCGCATCCCTCTTCATAATGATGATCCTCCGTCCCGCCCCATTCGGCGATAATTTGCGTATACGTAAAGGGACTTGGGACAGCCTGGCAATTTCTCTTTACGAACAATTATGCCGAATTTTATAAGCTCCGGAAGAAATAAATTAAATATCGGCCCGATCGTGTACCCTCAAACAGAATAAAATCCGTTAATAAAGCTGATGGTAACGACATGACGGACAATGGTCTTTGCCAACTATGTCCTTTAATCGCTTTAATCAAACTCGTATTATTCTCCTTTTCAAAATTCCAAATGATCGTAGTATGGACAAAAAAAGGTTGGCGTTTGAGCATTGGAAAAGCGTGATCGCGTTTTTTAAAATTGAGAGTTTGGAATGAAGGTTACTAGGGTAAAGGTGGAGCTTTAGCAGCATTGCGGAGCTTTTTACGTATAAATTAGTTGGCGCATTAATTTTGATCGTTAAATCATGGGAATCCTGCGATACAACGACAAGTTTATCAATGAAATTTTATTATTCATTGCTGTATCATTTTTCATGCTCAAGGAAAACACTTTTATGCACTTTTATAACTTTTATACAACGGATGTGAATTATACGGTCTCGCAAGAAAACTATTATATACGAAGGTTTACTTATTCTTTTTATGAAGAATTTTCCTTAATATCGATGAGAACATCTATGGCGATACTATATATTACTTGTATACTTATCCATTTTTATGTCCTTACCAATGAATGGCATTATTCTTATCAAATGCAATAATTTAAATAAATTCGAATAGATAAATATTATTAAATACACGAGATAAATAGACAATTAATGTTATCATTGTAATACTTTTAAAAATTTATAATAGATTCTTAACTTAAATTTATTTACACGTATTCCAAATAAAAATCGATTATGTATTTTTAAAATTTGAAATTGCGGGAGATGCTTGTGTTATTGATTCGAAGAGAGCATTCGTGAAAACCAATATTGGCAAATAGTATTTGAAATTCATTATTTGGTTAATCTAGCATTGATGATTCGTCGACCAAAAATATCATAACATAAATATACAATTCTGCCACTCGTATAAATAATGTGCTTACTTAAAAGTTTAATAATTTTGTAACTAATGCAATATAATAAACTACGTTAAACTATAGTAAGATCGACCCGAGTCAAAATTTTAGATAAATTGAATTTTTTATACTAAGCCGCTCGATATTATTGAATTCGTGTAATCGAAATTATCGTTAAATTACTAAAAATTGTTGATAATAAGTTAGTTCGTTTTTTTTTTTCTTCATCTTCAAATCAGTGTTTATGTATTTTGCAAATGTAATTAAAATTAATTAATTCTCACAATGACGGATTTCTTGAACTTTTCGTAAATTTTTAATTCTATACTTATGATTGAGTCAACAAAGTTTTATATACAAGATAAGAAAACAAATTTCGTCGTGAAAGTTTTATTATCAATAAAATAATATTTCCTATACAATAACAGTACATGCTGATCGAAACGTCGATTCAAATTTATTAAGCAAATAAATAGTTGTATTATATATTGTTTTTTATTTTCAAGTATACATTAATTATAAAATGTTATTGGAGTTGTTTGGATACTAGATTCAAGTTCGTGTATTATTAAATTTTAATTGCCAAACTTTAACCGTCTATTCGCAATGTAATACCCATGGTTTATATGCTTCAGCTTTCTCGAAATATGAATAGGCTGTTCCATGTGCGCTTAAATAATTCACGTTCTTCACTTTACATTGTAATCTATTCCGTATATTAAATGCCACTGTCCTTATTCCTTGAAGAAAAGAAAAAAAATTAGTGACACACAAAAACAACAAAAAAATCAATCTTTCTTTAAAAGCATTCCAAGATTGGAAATCTGGTATTACCAAACTTATTAGTAGCTATTGATTTATACGTTCTCACCGTTAATTTCCTTAGACCGCTTATGTATAAATCAATAAAACAGAGAAAGGTCAGGACATTTATACTATAGAATGTAGTTAAATTTATAACTATTATTGTTATACTTTATATATATATATATATATATATATTTTTTTTTTCTTTTCTTTTCTTCTTTTAATTTATTCATTCTTTTAGTTTTATAATATAGCTTTACGTTGCGACGAAATAACATATACATATTATATTTGTACTACTGATTTAAAAAACAATTATCTTTCAATTATTTTTAAACTATATATTTAACGCTTATATTTAACTGCCTGATAAAACAAAAAAACTAATTGCCATAAATATAGTTTTTTCGAAATAGTTTTTTTATAACATTAAAACAATGTTAGCAATAATTTCATAAATCTCAATAAATATTCAATACAAATAGAATTTAACATTCGGATACTTGAAGGCTCATAAGTAGCTTGACTACTTCTCTATAAAATAAAGTTACGAATTTTACAATCGCAATAATGATTTATAACCTCATTTTCGTCATTTTTATCTTCGTGATAAAACAAAAGTGGAAACTGATTTGAAGTTTATTTCGTCTGTACTCTTAGGACTTTTTATCATTGAAATAATTAAATGGTTTAGAACTTCATGTCGTGATCTTCTGCGAAATGTTCCATTATTATATGCTGTAATCTCTAATAATTGTATATGCGGTTACAGCTGAGTACACCGCATGTTTGTGTTACAGTTATTACCGTGAAACTTTATTTTCTAAAGCTTTCTCCGGTTGTCGAACTTACAGACACATAATTTAAATGCTACTAATCATTCATTGTCTGCATTAAATTTCTTTCATTAATTAAACCTTTTACAAATTATTTCTTATAAATTCTTCGTCGTGAATTGCTTTAAAACTTTTAAAGTATATAAATCTCATTAAAACATCAAACTTATTTTTTATATATTATTTATAAAAAGTTTCCTATAACTTCATACTTAATACTACTATAAATATCTAAATATCAGTTATTTATATTGATATGGAAGGATTTTGTCCTATTTAAATGTTCTAAAAAAAAGCTGTAGCATATAAAATTTTAATATCATATTTCTGTGAGTACATTGTATAAATTTTCTCTACATATTTATACATTCTTATTCATTATTACCTACGAAATCCTATTTTATATCTTTATGAATTTTATATATCTATATTAATTATTAAATGTCTTATTGCCTACGCGTTATTTTTATTTTAATCATTACATGCCGAATAATCGAAATTATAATGTATACTATTTGACAATTAAATTTGTATATTTAAAATGGAAGATAGGAATTTTAATCATAAAAAAAAAATCATACATACTCAATAAGTTGTTTGTTAAAAATTATAATTTAAATGGATTTACTACATTTTTTTCAATTTACTACACTTCCTAAAATTTATGTTTGATTAACAATTTAAAACCTGCCAAATTACATTAGAATATAATATACAAGGAGAAAACACTTAATATTGTTATAAGTGCATTAATGGATTATAATTTTAAGACTTTATATTTAATAATGAATACATTAAAAATTAATTGTAAGAATTTTGTCCTATTAAAATTTCCTAAAAACGTAACATATAATTTACAAATTAGATAAATAAACGAGGCAGTAAATATTTCATACATTCAAAAAAATGTCTCCTATAGTTTTCTTTTATATAGTGTAAATAATAATAATATTTGCAGAAAGAAATTACAAAGCAAAAGTGATTAAAAAATCAGATAATTTAAGTATAAAGCATCGTCTCAATATGTGTTCGTTTCTAAATTATTATTGGTGGAGATGGATGAATGGATGGAGAATCTATTTAATTTGACGAAGCATTGCGTGTTTCATTCAACTATTAATAAAAATTTCAAAAAAACACTATTTGTATTTGAATTTTTATAAAAAGAAAAAAAGAAAAAATGTATCTATAATATACGTTAATCGTTTACCCAAAAGAAATGTATTTTTTGAATGCCAATGGTATAATTTTATATAAGTATATAATATTATAGTATTGTTTAAAAACAAGTTTTATAAAAATGTAAAATGTAGTGACTCGACTTCATTTAAATCCGAAAAATGCATTATGTATACATAAATCATTCTAATGAAATAATTTTAAAATAACATAAAATTAAATAATTTATCATTAACAAAATCTTGAGATGACATTTTTTTTTCGCATATATTAAATATAAATTCTTTATTGGCTACAACGATTCATATAACTGAGTATGTTATAAATGCTTGGAAAGAATTAATAATTAAATGTTCCGGATCAATCATATTTACGAATGGGGCCATTCCAATAATTTTTATACACTAGACTCCTTCGTATCGCCGTCTGAATTTGTCTCTAATTAACTATTTATATAGGGAAATATATTTTTTTTTAATATTGCAATAATATTGCAACCCAATTTTAATGTTAAATTATATTTTTAATACCACAATTAAATATAATCAAAAGAAAATATTTCTCTTCCTAAGGTATTTTCAATTGCAACAATATCGTAAAGAAAATTTTTATTTTCACTTTAGATTTTTCTACATTACTTTTAAGTGTTTTTTCCTTGATTATACGTATATTTATTTAATTTGATGTAATAATGTATGAAGTATATTTTTAATTTCAATGATAATATGTTATTGCATAATTTGCAAAATACGCAATATAAATATAAATGTACAATGCAATATAAATATAAAATATGTACAAAAGGAAAATAAATAAATCTCTGATCTCTTAAATTTCGTGAATATTCATGATAACGTTTGTTTATGATTTATAAAATGTACCTAAAATATTTTTTAATAAATAATCTATTTATTTCATTGATAAAGAAATAGAAACAAGTATTAAATTTTTATCATAATACTCTCATTTCAATACAAATAAAAATTTATTGTATAGATTTCAGTTCTATTAATATTAATTATATTCATTGTTTACATAATAGTAAATTGTCATTAAATAATAAAATCAACTATTGCTATTGTTGAGAATATTTTTACTTAAAATTTGTAAATATTTATATTATTAATTTGCTTTTAAGATATCTTGAATATCGGATAAAATTAGTAATTACGAACAAAATTACAAGTGGTTACAAACACAAAAGTTAAGACGTTAGATGTTGAAATAAAATTTTAGTTAATAATGTTGTAGGTATTTGTTTAAGTTTGTAAATATATTAAAAGGGCGCATTCATTACATATATCTTAATTTTTATATAGTCATAATATTTTAGTTTTTTTATATATATATATATATTTTTTTATTTTGAAATTTAAATTAGAAGTATTACAAAAATAATCTAAGCAAGAATTTTAAATAATAATTTTATTTATCATCTAATAGTACAGATAATGTGATGAATAAAAATCTTTCCACAACTAGTGAAAATTTGACAACAAGTGAAAAAGATAATAGCTAATTTGACGTATTAAATTGTATTATCTGAAATTAAGCTGAAGGCAATCCTAGATGTTGTGAATTAATTTATAAATTGCGATATAATTTTGATGTCCAATTGAAACTAAGCGACTGGATTTTTCGGATATGTCGCACCGCGTACACCTTTTCTTGACATGTTTCCGCGTATTTAACGGAGAGGTACGAAATTGTGTTACGTATTGTACCTGGGCACGGGTGATCGAGAGATGAAACAATAAAGACAGATTGAAGAGTAAGTTAGAGTGAGTGAGTGAGAGAGAGAGAGAGAGAGAGAGAGAGCCGCTCATTTCAAACTGCAAGTATGCAAAAGTCAAAAGAAGCTGGGGAAAATTATCACAAGTTTCACTGTGTGTGTTTTAAATGTGACTTTCCTCGATCGTCACTGCTATTTGCACATTGCTGTCCTGTAAATGCACCTAATGTAGCTCCTCTCGGTAACTTACTCTCTATCTCTTTTATTCTTCAATATCGTATTCAGACCAGCAGTGATTGCGTGTGTATTCCAGCAGCAGATATTTCTGACTCATCCGTATTTTGCACGTAGTTCTGATTTAATATTTTATTATCGGTCGGTCTCTATGTATTATGGGTTATTGATACGAGAAGCGTGGTTGAGTTGGTAGAAACGGACTATATTTTTTTCAATGATTCTTATTATCATATCGGTGTTTGATGGTGCGAAGGTTAGATGGTACAAACAACTGGAAATTATATCAGCATGTCGCTCCGTTACAACTTGGCATACATTATTCATAGCATTAAATAGGAAATACCGAAAAGATATTAAAAATTATAAATAAGGTCATTAGGATAAAACAATGAATGATATTTTTTTAATGATCTATTCGGACTTTCTAAGAAACAAAAAATCATAAATATTGACGAATGTAAAGCGGTTGTTAGGTTCATTAAAGTATTTAATTATTCATTAAAAGAGCTAGAAAATAATCATGTGTTATTACGTTTAAATTGAATATAATACTGTTAAAACTCATTATATATAATGAAAATTTTCGTTCAGCTTTCCTTAAAGTACGCGGTTTACTACTTTGTCGTTGCCGGAAAATTACAATACATCTTTTATTTTAAAAATATGAAATCCAAAGCATGTTGATGAATGATAATTTTATTAAGAATAATCTGTTATTGTATAATAATATTATAGAAAAAGAAGAAAATTTATTAATTACTTTTCGGAATGCGCATAAGACGACGTCTATTAAAATTACTCAAACATAAAACTAAGAATAAAATATCGAAGTAAATTGTTAAATGGTTGGCACTGCATAATAATGCTTAGTAATATTATCAGTTCATCCCAATTATTAAATCTCAATAGTCTGTGCTCATTTGCATCTAATGTTTACCTTAAATTTTTATTATTAAATTATTATATATTCATGTGCATATATATTAATGGTTAGATGTACTAGGATGTAATAGGGTATGCGCATACTATACTTTGCTTAAACGAAGACTTCATATTTATTATGGTCATGAACAATCAACTCGTTATATAGTATTTCGTAATACAATTCTTAATACTGACTCTCAAGGATATTTTCATAATAACAAGAATATATTAAGATTTTACTTACTAAAAAGTTACCACGCTTTGCTTTATATAAAAACAAAATTTTCTAAAAAAATTTAGAAACTAGTGAGTTGTAAGTGTTGCTTTATTTAATTTTTGCCGAAATCGTATTTTTTTTTTTATTTAACAGTGATATATTTATAATACATTTATTTTTATCGTATACGAAAATTTACATAAATTTCAAACTTCATATTATTATTGAGACTTGTTGAAAAGAAAAAAACAAAAAAAAAAACCAAAAAACAAACAAAAAAAAAACAAAAAAAAAACCAAAATATATTCCATTCGATTTGAATTTAGCCTGCAAGTCGTCAGAATAAAATATGCTTTCCCATATAATTATCATATATAATTACAGATTCTACTCTTTCCAATCGACCGATGATTTCACTTTTTTTTTTTTTTTATGCAGTCTCTATGCAGCCGGAAAGTATTAATACTTGTCAGGCATAGTTTAAAAACGAATCTTTCTTATACAAATGGGAATAACTATAATATTAATAGATATAAGCAATAGAAGCTGGAATAGTAAATAGTAAAAAGCAATAAGCAATAAACAATCGAGTAAAATTTAGATTTCGTACAATAATAAATGGAGAAAAATCCATCTTAATATTTTGATAGTATGATCAATAGAATATTTATTGTTTCGGATGAATTATTTCACTGTGGTTTTTTTCTTCTTTTTTTTTTTTTTTTTTTTTTTTTTTTTTAATTAAGACTAATTTAATGATAAACTTAACTGATGATTTGGATATTTGCAGAAGCGTGTATTACTCGCTAGAATAAATTTTGCTTGCTATGCGCAATATTTGTAATTGGCTCTGCTGTAGATTGGCAAATGAAGAGAAAAATGTAAGATATGTAAAAGTTATACCGTGGCTTTTGTGAGGGAGTGAGAGAGACAGATAGAGAGAGAGCGAGAGACAGAGAGAGAGAGACAGAGAGAGAGAGAGAGAGAGAGAGAGAGATAGAGAGAGAGAGAGAGACTGTAGAAAAAGGATATAAGTTTGATAATGTTGGTTAATGTTCCTTGGGGTTAGGTCGCCCCAAAGTGTGCCAAAGTATTATTGTAAAATAATTGTAAAAGGATTCATCTAACCTGATAATCATTATATTCAATTATATAAAATAGAGTCATAACAGGGTATGCCGAGTGTCGCAATCCCTGGGAGACGAGACAAAACAATAACAAACAAGAAATAGCTAGCAACATATATTATTGGCTATAATGTCGGCCAGCGCTTCCTTACCGCATTTGTCATAATCGCGGTGGAATCGGCCACGTAACCATGAAGTTTTGTTTTTCACGAGGTAGTAGCCTCGTCGGCCTCGTAGCCCTGTGCAATGGCTTCCGGCGCTCGCGCACACGTCGTGTACACGTCGCGCACCGAGACGCGGAATATTCAGTCAGCGACGGCATCGTCAGGCTGGACGTGCGTCTATCTCGGTCATCAATAAAAATAGGCGACGCAATCATTGAGAAACGAGTCGAGCGTCGGTAATGCAGGACTCTACGGAGGTCCTCTCTATCTGGCTTAATGGACGGGTGGGGGGAATGGAGACGTACCGCGCGCTCGACTCCGCGAAGGAGGAAGAAAAAAAGCAGCCTCTCTCTCGGGCTGTCATAGCGCGGCGGGTGTCGCGCGAGGTACGCGAGGAGAAAACCCGCGGCCAGTCTCGCGCATCACCGACGGAGGACGACCTGACCTGGGTCGTGCCGCGTAGTCCCGCGCACGCTTAGCTGACCCCCGGCCTGTGCTGTTGAACGAGAGGATGTGGCACATTGGTGAGTGAGCCTCTGCTGCTGCTGCTGCTGCTGCTGCTGCTGCTGCTGCTGCTGCTGCTCCTGTTATCGCTCTTACCGCTCTTACCGCTGTTATTGTTACTACCACTACTATATGACTACTTCTACGACTGTCACTACACTATGACTGCTACTATAGTTACCGATGCTGCTATTGCTGCTGTTGTTGTTGCTGTTTCTGCCGCTGTCTATCTCACTATCTCATTATTCACAACATTATTCCCGCTTTGTCGTTCTCTCTCGCTCTCGCTGTTCGGTGTATGTTTTGTATGTTTTGCGCTCATCACCTCTATCACCCGCGCTCCGTCTCAGATACCCCGTGCCGTGTCGTTTCATCGATACTGCCTCGGGGAAGATGATGACGATGAACATGACGACGACGATGACGATGACAATGACGATGACGATGACGATGACGATGTCGATGACGATGACGATGACGATGACGATGACGATAACGATGAAGATAAAGATAAAGATAAAGATAAAGATGACGATGACGACAACAACGACGACGATGAAGATGAAGATGAAGATGAAGATAACGATAACGATAACGATGTAGACAGTGACGGCGACTACGACGACGACGACGACAACCATCGCAACGGGGTCGTGGGTCAAGGTCATCACCATCGACAAGCTAACTCCATAGACCTTCTCGGCCAATTCGCTCCTTTCCGTACGCAATCTTCAAACAGCTGTTCGTCTTTTGACGCCTTGTCCACATCCTGATTACTAGTGTCGAAACATATTCAGTGACTCGCGGCTGGACTCCTTCGCTTCCCGACATCGATTCTCTTTACTCTCGGGGTCGGAGCTACGGCGATGCAACGCCCTTTATAAAACGAGGGTGGCGACGAGTTTGGCCGATTTAGCTCAGGCTACTCTCGAGCTCGCATTTTGTTCTCAACTTTTCACGGGGTGAGGATCGCGCTCATCGAGATGCACCTGACCCACTTATCGCCTCCGCCTCTTGGAAATTTGATAGCAATTGTAGTGGTGTTCGGAAGATTGTGAACTTCGTATTCAACACGTTTGCGTGAGAAGTAGGCCAAAAGTTCCAACGAGATATTCGAGTTTCGTTTATAAAATATTTCAAATGTCGTAGCGCTTCGAGATACTCTCATCTCGATCGCTCTCGTCCTAAGAAATCGCGAATATATTAATGTCATTAAAATTCATAATGTCGGTACCGAGCTAAGTGCATGGCGGCTTACTTCATTCTGGTGGATGTTTTTTTACCTCGATAATAGTGTTCTAAAGTAATAAAACTATTCGTTAAATTTGTCGTGCTAGCGCAGAGAGCCACGTACATGAGACTCCAAGACTACTACTACTTTGCTAATTTTCCTGCAGACTCGCTTTCAATGCGTGATATTTAATTTTCATCGTACATTTAATATTCGTATAAAACGAGTTCATTTATTATTCCATTTGTTTAATTATATGTCACATGAGCAATCTCCTGTTATTTGCTATTTCTTCGTATAATATTTCCTAGGCTAAGTTATTTCGAGTCCTGCTGATATGTTTAATAATGGCGTCTCATACATTTAAGCCAATATAATAAGCATTACATTTGGTTTCGTCTTGTAATATCTTTCTCACAAGACTTAATTAGCTTGGTTTAGAAATGAAAGTTCAAAGTGTATCGAACTATCTTTATTTACTTTATAAGCTGCTATTCAATTAAAAAAAAAAAATTACAGCAATTATTGTTCTGTATCTTATCGGCTTCATTTTACTGCAAAATGTTGTATCCATTTCAACAATGATAATACGCCGTTTGCTTTTTATATACTTCTTTAAAACTAAGATTTTATGCGTTACTTTTACGCATTTTTACTTCATAACTTCAATCAATATTTACGATTGTAATTCAGATATTAACTTTTTGCAATTTAAAATTTTTTTAATTAAAACTTCCTTAAATGATGAATTACAGGCGCATATAATAATATACATTCTCCAATATATATATATATATATATATATATATATATATATGAGTATGTATATATATATATATATTGTATATACATACAATTGCAAAGCATAAGTTTTGAGCTTATAAAATGATGTTTAAACATCATATTTAGTTAAAATAATATACGTAATGAAATTTAATACGAAAAGCATTTACATAATTTTCAGTTATATCGAATGACAATTGATAAGTAATTTAATAATATTTTATTCAAAAATATTGCAATTTTGTTTAAATAAAATAATATTATTTGCAAAAAACTTTACACGAAACATCTGGCTTAAAGAATATAGAATATTTTCGTTTATCTATTCTTTCCCATTAACTTCGTTCTATTGTACATTTCTTTTGAGCGTAGTCAAGAAAGTATTATAGTATAATGTGTTTATATTATCTTATCGGTTTTAATTACATAGTTGTTACAAAGCGAATTTATTTCATAAGTTTTTGCTGAGACCTTCTTTTCCAACTTGATGTGCGAGAGTAGATAATGTCGATGAGCCAGTTGTCAAATTGTTTTTATTTTTATGATATCGCGCCTAATCGAAACATAATTTCAAGGCATTAGTAAAATATGAAATTATAATATATGTGCGTGCGTGCGTGTGTGTGTGTGCGCGCGCGCGCGGGGGGTGGGGGGTGTATAAAGTCACACATAGATTTCTTCCGTCGATTTGCCTAAGTATTAAAGGTAAAATTAAAGCAATGATAATCTCTCCGTTGCAAATCCTACGTAATTTTGCTGTCAATAATTCATTTATTTACAATATTTAATGCTTTTGTATATATACGTATAAATATATACGTTTGTTCTCTAATTTATATAATCGAATATACATATTTGCTGAATATCAAAATGTTTAAAAAATAAATAAGAGTATCATTTTATTTTTAGACTCTATTATTGTTTTCAAGAACTTCTTATAAGTGAAAATGCTGTATTTCATACTTTACACTCGCATTATAATTTTGAAATGATTAATACATATCAAAAAAATTTGCGAACCTTATATAATTATCAAATATGTCTAATTGAGATTCCATATTAATTGATCATATTTACAAGCGCTTGTTAATTTCCTAATATAGATAATATGAAAAGCATAATATTTTCTGCATACGTTTTACGTTGAGCAAGTAACGTAAATAAGTTAATATTAATAAATCTCGTAGATAGTTGATAATTCTTTTGTAATTAATCGGCCAATCAATTCGTTGCAAAAAGCAATAAAATAAATATCAGAAAAATAACACTTTGCAGATATAATAGCAATCATGTGTTAAGCGTCGAGATACTAATAAACGCTGGTAAAAATAAAAAAATATTTGCTTAATATTATATATAATTCATCAGGTGGAGATGGCACATACCATCTCAAAGTCCTGGTACCAGGAGTGGCAGCTGGAGCTATTATCGGCAAAGGTGGTGAAACGATCGCCCAGCTACAAAAGGATACAGGAGCGAGGGTCAAAATGTCCAAGTCGCACGACTTTTATCCAGGTGAACAAATCAGTACACTTACATGTATATATATATATATATATATATATATATATATATTTATCCATAGCGTATGTGCGCGTGCGTGTGCGTGTACGCGCGCATTAATTTACCATAGCGTATGTGCGCGTGCGTGTGCGTGTACGCGCGCATTAATTTACTGCGAATATATATATGAATATTGGCTTACATATATTGCTAAATATTTTAATTCCTTTCAAGTAGATATTATCTACATTATATTATACGCAAATTACAATCACATGATACATAATCGCTTCCACGCACATTATCTTTCACGCGAAAATCCGGTATAAATTATTTTTCTATAAATATATATGTATAAATAGAAGGGAAAAGATGGTAGGTAGATAGATAGATAAAAACAAAAGAAATAAAGTAATAGAGAAAATGCTAAAACGAGTCTTAAACGAGTCATTGCAATATAACGTTGTTCAATAATATGTTCAATAATAATTAACGATAAGATTAATTCACATTGTAATCTCATAATCGTAAAATTTTCTCCTCATCGATTTTCAAATCTAAATATATCCGTCACACTACTTAGCAGTCGTTAACGCAACATTTTTACTCCATATCACTTCAAAAGTATAGTAGAATTAGATTGGAATTCTTAAAAAGCTTAATGTATGACGTAATTTTATGTCTCGGCGTCCTTGGGACTGTCATTTCCAGTCCGCACCCGCGGCCTTGCATAATCACAATTAATGCATCAGCCTTTCTTATTGTTACTCATCTACGCACCTAGAAAACATGGACATGTTTGTTACATTCAATTCAGAAGGAGCATTGAATTGTTTGTTTTTTGTTTGTTTTTTTCCTAGGGACGACTGAGCGGGTGTGTCTAATAACCGGTAGCGTAGACGCTATTATGGCGGTTATGGATTTCATTATGGAAAAAATCCGCGAGAAGCCCGACCTCACGACGAAGACGACGGTCGACTTTGATTCCGGCAAAGCGACCGCGGAAAGGGATAAGCAGGTAATGTGAATATCGTAAGATTTATGCTTGGCCAAGCGAATTTGGCTTCGATATCTTGCATGCTCGACTTATTTATTATACAATCTAAAAATGACCACAAGGCGCAATAAATTATAACTTATTTTCGCATGTTGTTTTTTCATCTCTCTCCTCTCTTTATATAATTTAATGGGGATGCTAGGTCACATTGAATCTAATCAAGTATGATTTCATAAGTCTTGGAAGTGCAACGTTGCACTATTACATAAGCATTAAAATGTTCGTTTTACAAAAAGAGGATAGGAATAAAACTGCTTACGTTTACAGCTTTTTAAATTAAAGAAAACGTAAAAGCCTGTGTCGTTAGCATTGTAATTATATTTCAAATCTTGAGAGTAAAACTTAATTTACTTATGTAGGCATTTTATTTAATTCTTAACCTACGTCACAGTTTAAAAATGAGTACTTGACTTATACATATGCAATCATTGCGACACTATTCACTGAATTTTATGGAGCCAAATACATTAGCAAATAGTCTGTTAATGCATTGACGTATGAAACTTTTTAACTTAGTTTGTAAAGTAATTTACTAAATGAATATCTTTCATTTTTCATTTTTTCATATCTTTCATTTTTCATTTTTTCATATCTTTCATTTTCTTTGAAATCTACGAATTTCAGTAAAAAAAAAAAAAAAAAAAAAAAAAAATAAAAAAAAAAAATAATAATAATCATCATCGAATCCAATTAACATCGGATGTCAAGAGATAAATTTTTTAATAAATCCTATAACAAAACTTCATGCAATAAATTATTATTGGCAATAGAAATTGACATGTTTTTATTATTTACCTTCGCTTTTAGAACTGAAAAAATGAAAGTGTATTAGAGTGACGCTCAGACCCTGATTGTTCGATTAATTATAATCTCAATTACTATTTTCTTTTATAATAACGTATAAAACAAAAGCAAAAACAAAACAAAAAACAAAACAAAACAAAAAAAAAAATTGTTTTCGTATGTACGTAATAATTAAGAAATGAAGGACAATGTTAGAAATGTGCATGATTACTAGTTACGTAAACTATGAAAAAGTTCTACGCTATTTAACTTGGATATTAATACAATATTATTCACACAACACATACGGGTAATATAATTACTGTTTTTTTCTTTTTTTTTCTTTTTTTTCTTCCATTTTTCCACCACTTCCATTCCACTCAAGTTCAATTGAATTATGAAAGCATAGATTGTTGTAAAATTTCAGTGGTAAATAGTATAAAATTACCAAAACTATTTTTGACTAGTAATTACGGGCAATCGAAGATTTCAACAACGTTTTCTCCATATCAGTTATTGCAATATCATTATTATCGTGGTGGGGGAAGGGCTGTGACGATGAGGGGAGTGGGGGAGAGGATAGTTGAGTCATACATTTTAATGGTGGTGACAAAATTTGAATGACTGTGCTCGAGACCCAGTTTATTTTATATTACTGCATCCGTAAAGTATTACGAGTAAAAATATAGTATTAAAATACACGTTGTTATAAATAGAATGTTAACGTTCAAAAATTGAATGACCCAAGTGGTTTAAGCGGAAAATGCGCGATTAAGTAAATGAAAAAAATACGTTGGTATAATAAATCGATAAGACCTTCTTTCGCGTAACGCAATGACACATGCAAGCCGTGTGCCCGACACGTCGCTACGTATCATACGAGCAAATTAGAGCTCGCAAAGTTCTAGGGCATGTTGCGCATGTTGCGTATGTTGCGCATGTTGTGCAGATTGTGCAGGTTGTGCCTTATCGTAGCAAGCACAGGGAAGCAATCACTCTGTCGCGACTTCTTCAATCGCGCTAAAGTCACGGCAGAATTAAGCTCGACGCGTACCGAGACTCGCTGCAAATACGGCTGGGGTTTGTCAGCAATGACCCAGTTAGAGTGGAACGCACGCGCCTATATGGTTAGTGATCTGAATCGCATTTACAATAGCTGCTCGAGCCGGGCTTCGCGACTTCTCGCTCAAAAAGGTTCCGATCCTTTACCGATGGAATTGGCACTTTTATTTTATTTCTCACTATTCGTCTCCTTTAACCATCTCCCTCTCACTCTCACTCTAACTCTAACTCTAACTCTAACTCTAACTCTAACTCTCACTCTCTGTATATATACACATATACACGTACGTCGTCGCCCCCCCCCCCTCCCATCAATCTCTCTCTCTCTCTCTCTCTCTCTCTCTCTCTCTCTCTCGTCTCCACGCACAAAAAATTTATCAACATTTATATATCTGTGTATGGCTCTGTCTCTCTGTCTATGTGCGTGAGGCGCGAGAAGTGAACAAGCAACATGGTAGCCGTTGCTTTTGGCAACGCAGCTGCCGAGGCTCGCTTTAGAAGCGACGACGAGTTGTTACGTTAGAAGCCTCGGTCGAAGCCGACTTGGCGTTTCATTGCCAATCAAAGCCGCTGCAATTTCATTTGTGAAACAAGCGGCCAGTCGCGCGCCGGAGAGTGGGCGGGCGAGGGGAAGGGATGGCGCACTTGATATCTGCCACGGACACATTTACCAACACATGAATAAAAAAGCGATTTAATTGTCGAAGCCACGTACGTGCGAGCACGCTTATTTTTAGATGCAACCGATCGCGAGTCGGCTAAGCGATTCGCGGTCTTGCTGCGCGCGCAGCGCATAATAAATGCACTTATTTTCGTTCACTCGATCGAATTCGGGAGAAGCGTGCGAAAGGTCTATAATATTCCTAGACACGCTACTTTCACTGAAACTTTTCATTCTTATAATACTTGTGCTATTAAGAGATAGATTTACAAAATTACTTAGATTCTCTCTCTCTCTCTCTCTCTCTCTCTCTATATATATATATATATATATATATATAGAGAGAGAGAGAGAGAGAGAGAGAGAGAGAGGAAATGTCATTATGCTCTTTTTTTTTTTTGGAAAAAATTAATATATGTAATGAAACAATAAAAAGATTACGAGTTATATGTAATATAAAAAGCTCAATTATTTCAATACATTCGTTATGAAAAAGAATTCATTTTTATTTGAATACATTACATAGTATTGCAGCTCGAATTTAATTATTTGCTTTATAGACAGGTTAACTCAAGTATTCAGATTGCCGAATTACTAAAGCTTCATCGTATTGTGAATCAGAAAAAATAAAAAAATTAGACTTTCGTATAATTTTTTTTTTTTTTTTTTTTTTTTTTTTTTTTTTTTTATATTATTTCGGCAATATTCGTAATCATTAATTTTAACATTAGCGGTATAATTTTACTTAATTACTTGAATAATTAAATTTTTATTAATCGACTATATATTGAAAGAAGGTATAATTTAATTGATACTAAATTTGAGAATATTAGTATGTTTTATTAGAGATTTATATAGTGATATTCTAGCTGGAAAGTAATATTGCACGTGTTATGCATACATATGAAATTAAAATTATTTATTAAATATCAATAGAAAGCTTTAATTAATTTACATATTTTAATTAGTTTATATATAATGTACATTTAAATCATTTAATTGTTTTACAAATTCTTACAATGTGCTAATAATGTAAAATATAAAATATAACATTGTTATTAATTACTATTTCTCAATAGTGATATCTATTGATGCCATGCCGATGAAAATTTATATTATTCGTTTAACGAAATTGGATTTTTAAAAGAACGTGACTAAGGTTTCCTTAAAAATTTAGCAATTATGCGAGCATAGATAGATTATTGACAAATGCTAAAGCCACTTTAATCCTCTGTTTCTTCTTCTCTCTTTTCAATGATTAAAATTTTTAATCCGTTAATCATTGCTGCAGCCATAAATGTTCCTTTCAAGTCACATATCATCTTTAATACCGCCAGATTATCAATAGAAAATCAGTCTAACGATCAAGCATATGAATAAGAGATGTAGTTACCTTTTAATGATATTTATAATGGAATATTACCAGATTTAAAATTATGATGATTTAAAAGAATTTTTCCAATTGTAATATCGATATAATAGCGAAATCATGACCCACATACTCGTAATGTTCATAATTTTCAAGACGTGACAACGTCTCGTGAACGAGTGGGCTTACTTAAAATACGTGTTCTTGAACAATATAGAGCAAGCATTAACACATATTCTTAATAAAATGTCGAATGAATATGAACGTTTTTTTGTAAACTACCTGCTACAGGTGAAGATCCTGGTGCCAAATAGCACGGCGGGGATGATAATCGGCAAGGCTGGAAACTACATCAAGCAAATCAAGGAGGAGTCCGGCTCTTACGTGCAAATCTCTCAGAAGGCTAAGGACGTGTCGCTACAGGAACGTTGCATCACTGTCATCGGCGAGAAAGAGAATAACTGTAATGCCCTCCTCATGATACTTGCCAAGGTCGCGGATGATCCGCAAAGCGGCACCTGCCTCAACGTTAGTTACGCCGACATCAGCGGACCCGTAGCTAACTACAACCCGACCGGCAGCCCATATGCCCAGGCACCTACAACCACGCCCACTTATACCCCGACCGCCGGTATCAACACAGGTACCTTGAGTTTCATACTTCTATTACTTATTACTCATCCCTCTACCACCCGGCTATCTTCACCGTGCGCTCCATTCAGGCAGGATAATAAATTTTAATAGAAATTCGTAGGATATAGGCTGCTCCCGTGTACACGCAAACACCTTCTCACCTTTCCTTTCTTACCAATGAAAGAAAGTTTGAACGTTGAAAGCTGTTTCAATATCACTTTCAAGAATTTCGATTAGCCATGCATCAAGTGCATTAGATTTATAAACTTTGACGTTTCGAAAATCAAATGTTGAGTGGTAAGCGACATTTCGTTTACGTATTTAAAGCATCAATGTAATAGAAAAAAAAAAAGAAAAAAAAAATTGATTGTATTTTTTTGTTCTAATTTCAGACTATGACTATTATATAGCTGTCGCTTATATTATTATAAAAACAAGCTTTTAGACATATAATTTACTTTAAAACTTAATTTTAACATTGTTATAAAGTATTTATAATTTAACATTCAACGAAAATTGTATCGAACAGACGAGTGATAAATATTAAGTATTTGCCTCGCTTGAAAAATATAATGAACGCATATAATGTAAATGTAATAATGCTGCAATTAGTGGTATCGATTTCTTATAAATACATAATGAAAAGTTGCTGATAATGATTTAATTTTTATTTTATCATACGTGCCTATATATTTGTTATTATTATAAGAATATTCAATTGATTTTGAGCACAAATATTTTCAAACATTATTATATTATCAACCTGCCGCAAGATATTCCACGTAATGGCGATGATAGATAAATACGTTAACGAGGCGGACATTTACATCGAGTTCTAGTTAACGTTTAAAATTAATAATCAGGCAATATTAAGGATAATATCCTTGAACGAGTTGTTTCGTGCGCAGCTTTATCATTAGTATAAACGTTAACTAATCGAGAACTAGAAATAATTCATTTCCAATCGATTTAAAATTTCATATAAAAATGCATATGGAAATTTTGCTTAATGAAGTTTATTTATTATTATTTTTTGTTGTTGTTATTAGCATTCGTATATATTTCTTGTATATAAAAAAAGAAGTACTAGACTATTCATAAAAGTTTAATTTATTTTTAATATAAAACTATGGTCTCTCATATTAGGTAAAAAGATATTTACAATGAAATTATAAAGATAATAATTTATTTGCTTTATATAATTATAATATTTAGAGTACTCAAAAATGTAGTATAAAATTTTTTTTTAATAAATTATGTAACGTAAATTTATACATTATATATATATATATATATATATATATATATATATATATATATATATATATTTACCTTATTTCACTATATAAGCTAATATATTATTTTTAATTTTCAATTAAAACGCAAGTTCGCTCAATTGTTTTTATAATAAATATACGTTTTACATTATTAAAGTTATTAATGTTTTGCGTATGTCGCCTATAAGTAATAAAAGCTATATTTAAAACAATATTAATCAATTTTTTAATACAAGGTTATTATTATTCTTTCCCAAAACAAAATTTTTTGAAAAGGAGCATCGATCATTAGTAATATAATTGTGTCGTTAAAAATCTTATTAAAATTATGATTTATTTTAAATACATAAGTAACGTAATGAATTTGATTGCGAATTATAATTGATATTTTGAAATAAAATAACGATAAGCTTGCAGTACCTGCTAATAAAAGGCAAACGATTAATTATTTTAGTGGCATAAAAAGAAAAAAAAAAGCACAGACCCACAAACACAACACAATTGTACTTAATATTAATGTTTAAAAGGGAATATATAAGGGATTGAAAGTAATAACGATTAGGGTTGATTAAGAATGATTAGTGTAATGACGAGTTGGGATGGGTTTGGCGTTTGGAAAAGCGAGGAGTGTTAAATAATTAATAATGTTAATAAGTAACGTATGATTATCGTAATGTAAGCATAACGAAGCAAATTGTCGATTCTCGAGGTCGTTGAATACAAATAAAAGTGTCGGAACTGCATCATCGTGTGTAAAGTATTTGAGAAGAAAAACTTTGTCACGATGCATCACACGCACTTTTCGTTGTAAAAATGAACGCTCGAACACTGGGAAATACCAGGGAACAAGAGATTATTTCGTTCTGTCCGAGCGCTCGCATAACACAAAAGCAAACGACGATCGCTTATTTGTCTTTTTCTCTGCAAGCAGTGAGCATCCTGAATGGCGCGGGCTTGAGCCTGAATCTGAACCTGGGCGCAGCCCTGACGGCCGGCACGACGCCCGGCACGACGAGCCAACTGCTCGAGCACATAAAGCTGAGCCTACGCACGACCGGCTTCACCGAGCCCGCGGCCACAGAGATTCTCGCCGCTGTCGCTACCCTCGTCAAGTACAACGTCCTCGGCATGGGTATCGGCATGCCCTCGACCATGCCTTATCTTGGCAACGCCATGGACTCACAGACGACGGTGGCCAACGGCACCAGCAACAACGGGGGCGTCTTCGGCCCAATAGGGACCGTGCCCACCCTCGGCTCGACATCGCCGACGCCGCGCTCGGCCCTCGACCGCTTCGAGCCTTTCGTCGACCCGTTCCGGCAGAACAGCAGCGCCGCCGCGGCCGCGGCCGCCGCCATAAACCTCAACAATAACTCGTTCGGCCTCGGCACGAACCAGTTGTCACTCGTAAGTAAGAGCCCCACCGGCCAGGTGGACGCGGCGAGCGCCGCCGCCGCCGCCGGCATCAAGGAGGGAAAGAAAGACATTGAGATTGCAGAGGTTATAGTGGGAGCAATATTGGGACCCGGCGGTCAGAATCTCATTAAGATACAGCACCTGAGCGGCGCGAACATACAGATCTCGAAGAAGGGCATCTTCGCCCCCGGTACCAGAAATCGCATCGTCACGATCACGGGATATCCCGATGCGATCAGAACGGCTCATTATTTGATCGAGCACAGGATCAGCGAGGAGGAGGCGAAGCGAGCGCGCCATAATACCATAACCATGATTCATTGATCGGACTCGGTGTCCGCCAATAAAGGCTGGCCGTTCGTTTGAGCGACTCCGCGTACGAGACGTCGCTCGGCCCGTCGTCACCACGCGCCAAGGGTCCGATCGGTGTTGGAGAGGGAGGGCGGGCGGGCGGGCGGGCGGGTGGGGGGCTGGGTGGGGGGATGGG
>NW_011948420.1:9439373-9471873 GCF_000503995.2 Ceratosolen solmsi marchali
TGGGTGGGTGGATGGGAGGAGGGGGGTGGGGGGTGACGGGCGGGCGGACGGTACCTCGGGCCCTTGGGCCCACGTTGACGCGCGGCTCGCTGCGACCACCATCCCGACAATATTAAACATTATTAATTACATATCGGGAGACGAATTGAGTACGCAATGCCGTTGAGGCGCGACCAGTTGATCAGTTGTACGCGCATGTACCATTCGAATGAGCGGCCAGCCTCGTTATTTGTTGAAACTCCTCCTTCACATGTCACCGCAACGATAGATACACAACGCGCGCGCGCGCCGACGCACGTATACGTACACGGATGAGCGCGCGCGACCGCCCGCGTTCACACACTAACACGCGCAACCCAAACACCTCCCATCCACGTACAGGCACACGAACGAACAGATGCGGACACACCACCGTATTCATGTAGCTTCGTTATTATCGGCCCTCCCCTCCCGCTATACGAATTGCATTACGTATAAATACGCATATTAAAGCAAGCTTTACAATATGGGATTGAAGCTATTTCATTTTCACGCGCTTTATTCTCGGCGACTGTCTCGGGAGAATAAACACACATCACCATCACCACACTGCGCGATAAATTATCCAATTCAAATGAATTTGCGACTTGGACTTGGTTTTTAAGGAGCGCGCAACGCCTCTCCGACCGATTGTTTGTTTGATTTAAAGATGAGCAATTGTATGCTGAATCGATACGTATATGAACATTTGCGGGGCATCTCCTTTCATTGATCGCCCTTTATCGTGACAATGTCCATGCCAATATTCATTCGAATCTGATCAATTTTTGTGTTTTTATTTTATTTTATTTTATTTTTTTATTGTTTTGTTTCGCAGTGCATCACGCACTTATCTACGTCCGCATATAATACCCGTTATCCGCTTGAATTTCTCGAAAGCAAGAGAAACGATATAAAAACATAAACAAAAATCCCGACACCCGTTGTCACCTTATCGCAGCATCACTATAGCGCCTGCATTGCTACTACTACTACTACTACTACCACTACTACTACCACCACCACCACTACTACTACTACTACTACTACTACTACTACTACTACTACTACTGCTACTGCTACTACTACAACCGCCACTACTACTACTATTACTACTACTACTACTTACTACTACTACTACTACTACTACTACTACTACTACTACTACTACTACTATCTACATCACCATTCATTTTCATCCATCACGGCTCGTTAAACGATTGATTATACTTTTTAAGAATTCTTATATAAATATTACATATTATATAGAGAAGAAATATAAACTACTACAATTGTTCTGTGATACACCACGTTACGGGGCTTTATCACATATACATGAAATAGGACGTACACTTGATAGCACATAACACACGCATATATTTGTATATATACGCGCGCGTATGTGCGACCACGTGTTCGTGTATGCGGGTGTACGCAATACGCATCAAAGCGCGCGCTCGGCGGACTCTCGTAGGCATGGCATATACGCATACATACGCTCATGTACGTGTGCGTGCGTGCGTGCGTGCGTGCGTGTTTGTATGAGCGTGTGCGTGCGTGCGTACATGCGTGCGTGCGAGTGTGTACATCATTTGTATGTATATACACATTTATGTGAGAGAAAATATACACATTTGTTCATTAAAATATTGGAGCCACATTTTTAGAAGATATATATATATATATATATATATATATATATATGTGTGTGTAGTTGTACGGAATAAAGAAAAGTTACGTAGGTTTATTCAAAGATGATGCAGTAAAACTGTCGAGGGCGTTGATAGGAGGTTTCGATATACACTGCTCAAGGGACTGATAATTCTTTCCTAAATATTTAAAGAAGAATTTAAGATTTGTACGGTTAAATCGAATTAGCAAAGCGATTAAATTCCCGTTATAAAATTTGTCATTTAATGAAAAATGTTAATTATGAAAAACTCTCGAGTAACGAGCGCCTTCATAATTCGATTTAACGCGATTAACTTTTTAAGCTTATTTTTTTTCTTCCCATTTTTTTTTTTTATTTTTTATTTTTCTTTTTCCTTTTCCTATATGAAATGCGGAATGAATTTTCCGTCCATCGAGTCATGTGTACACCTCCCGAAGACAAACTGAATTATTATAATAAATTTATAGAGAAAAAAAAGCGATAGAGCAGTACTGTAGACGATTCTCGTCTTTCATTATTATCACCACCGAGTTCCTCAGAGGATACGCGCAACAGGAATTTGTATATTTACGTTTAAACGATGAAAAAGATTTATGAATAAATAAAATTGTCGAGACGATAATAAGGAGAGCTTAAAGGTATTCGCATACAGTACCTTGATAGAGTTTATTTGTTGGTAAGGCCTTGGCTAAAGTAATCGTATTTGACTGTTCATCGAGACGTGAAACGCTCAGACCGAACGCATAAAATTATGTTATAAACAAACCATAACGTTACCAATCACGGACTTTTTTTTCCCTAATAACAGCGAAGAAGTAACTGTTCGTTTATACCAAAGATACTCGTTAACACGCAGATCGAAAGCACTTTGTTTACAAAGTTTATTATATTATTGTTTTTATGCTCTATTGAGGGGCTGGCTGGTCCGGTCTCAAAGAACTAATCATTCCGTCGTTACTATTTTATACCCTGCCTCCCCTATCATAACATTGTATTATCTTCGCCTAGCTTCTTAGTTGGATTATCTCCAAAGTTTTATCGCGATTGTTATTCATCCAGTTCCATTTCCCTAAATGATGAACTGTTTTTACTCTTCGATCTGCCTGTAAATTGGACAGATATCGATTGTATTAATTTCCAAACACGTCTGATGATTCGTTTCTCTCTTTGGCATCGAACAATCAAATTCGCGTTACGGAGAGCTCAAAGTGTCATGTATGCTTAGCGTATATTAAAAACAGTATAAAAAAAAAAATAAATAAACAAAACAAAAAAATTAAAAAAAAAAATAATAAAAAATGGTAAAAAAAAGTAATGTTCATTTTTCTCCTCTTAATAAGTACATGAAGCGTACATTTCACGAAAAATGTTCGCATGTACGAATGTAGGATTATAATAAGGAATCTGCGAAACAGAGAAATAAATAAATAACAGTCACTGCGAAGGACACTCAATTTTGTTCGAAAAGAAACAAATCTTTTTGACCAAACGAATTAAAAAGCGTCATATTTTAATTATATATATATATATATATATATATATATATATATACCTGCGTATATATAGTCTATGAAAGGTGAAGAAGAAATTCTTCATTTTTTCTTGTTATTCGGAAATGATCATATAATCCAATCAATTTTTGTTCGTTGCAATGTTAATCGAATCCATGTTGTTAGTTTCAGATTTCTTCGTATATTCATTTTTTCTTTTATTTTTAATCTACAGAACTAATAATTTTTATAAATCGGCAAACGAGAGAAAAAAATCAAGGGTACTTTTTCTAGTACGAATCTTTCACTTTCACGTGTTCCACTACTTACATAATATTTCGTATGATTATATTGTAACGGAGCACGGAATAATTGAGCTTTGTCTTTACTATTGGTTAACAAAAATTAAATAATAGCAGCTTTTGAAAACCAATGTGCTCGCTTATTAAATCACTGTTCGGTCATCGTAGGCTTAATGGAACTCATAACACAAATACATATTTAGCTAGATATATTACAAATTTAGGGTGATAAAAAGTACATTTCAAAAATCGTTAATAGGTACATAATTAATTTAAAAGCATACACATATACTTATACACAAAATAAAAATATTGTGGGATATAACCGTTAAGAACGTTAGTAAATGGTATTTAATGTAATGCAAGATCCAAACGATAACCACAACACAAATAAATAATTATTCTTAAAAAATAGCATTAAAAATAGAAATATATATTTGACTTTCGTTATAATCGCTTTATTTAAGTACAATTAAAGAAGTAGCTCAATATACCGACACAGAAATCTTTAATTAAAAAAATGACTTGTATATTTATAAATATCATAACATTATTGACATATATAAGAAAAAATGAAAAAGTCAAGAAAGAGTGAGAGAAGGTGGAAGAAATAAATAAATAAATAAATAAATAAATAAATAAATAAATAAATAAATAAATAAATAAATAAATAAATAAATAAATAAATAAATAAATAAATAAATAAATAAATAAATAAATAAATAAATAAATAAAATATACATGAACGTACACGGGGCGATCGATGGATGGAAGTGAGAATGAAAACTACGTATTCGTCCTGATTATTATTAAATCAAGTAAAAATAAAATACATGATATTAGTCTTGATTCGTAGTTACGATTTATTAAAATAATTCGTTCTTACGTTCCATCGTTGAATCACTTGCAAACTGTGAGGTATAACGAAATAACAAAGTGTAATAAAATAAGAATTGACAAGGAGAGGAAAGTAAAATAATACCGTTAAACTAGGTTAATAAGAAGAGAAATAAACATTATCTAATAAATATAAATGATATAGAAATTTATGAATATATGAATATATATTGTTGATGATAAATATCAAGCTACAAAAGAAAGCAAGGGAAACATAAAAATTGCGATAAAATATGAATACTAACGTCTGCGAAAAATAAAAATAGTTTAGTTATACATTTATTCATAAATTTTATGAAAATGTAATTTGATTATGTTGGCTTTTCACATGAATGATGTATGTATGTATGTATGTATATGCATGTATGTATGTATGTATGTATGTATGTATGTATGTATGTATGTATGTATACATATACACACAACCATACATATTGTCATGCATTATAACACTTTTGTCGCTGAATTGACTAATTATGACACTCATTATTGGTGTAGTTCGAAAAATTAATTAGGAATCCGAAGTAGCACATACAGCCATTACAGTTTATTTATACAAATTGTTGAGATTTCTCGTAGTAATTTGGAAAAATAAATTCTTAAAAATTTGCATAATCGTTAAGAAGAAAAATTGCAAAAAAAATTTATACAAATATGGTTAATTTGGGAATAAAAAGTTGGAGACGTTCAAAATTAGCAATTATATCAAGGAGTCCTAATATTTTTGGAAGTTACATCAATTATTGTTAGAATAAGTCTAATCTTATAAAATATAATGTGGCTAGTATGTCGTCAAGGTTGAATAAAGATATACATAATTACATACAAATTTTAAATGAAGTCAACAGGTATGAGAAAGATATAGAATAATTATAGTATTAGAGAAAACGTAGATAGATTGGATTCTAACAAAAAAGTATAGAAAAAATATTAAAAAAAAGTAAATATATAAATAGGGAAAATAATTTCATTTTAGAAAAGACGCACATTTGTTCGTGTTGTCTGTTGTTAGAATATTTAAAACAAATACAAGCTTTTTAATTAACGCGTAAGAGATAAAGAGATCGAATTTATTGAATTTTTGATGATGGGATTTGAGTAGCGCGTCTATTTGTCAAAGACAGATGTTATAATTAATAAAATAATGATAATGATGAGTCTTATAATTGTATAAGGAAATAATATAAAAGGATATATACAAAAAGTCGGGGTATATGATGATTAAAAGTGAGGCTGGGAGAGATGCGTGTGTATTTTCACTGTTATATTCGAGGAGGGGTATTGTAATTTTTCTTGCAAATAAGAAAATATCATAACGTATTACCATAAGGTCATTTACCATAATATGAATTTTGCAAATGAGCTATATCTCGCTTAATGGCTTACTCGTTGAAGTTTCCAACATTGGGCGCGTTTTATTTTCTTCCGAGGTAGATGATATTTTTCAATATTCGTTTTTCTTCGTTACATATCTGAAAGACAAGGAGATTCGACAGTGAAGCAAAGGAATATTCATTTGATCGTTTAATTGTGATTGGACAAAATTCAACGTCAATTAGAATGGAATTGAATGGGGGAAAAATATTGAAAATTATTAATGTTCAATTCACTGCACAAATTCAATCTGCATTTCATTAAAATTTTCGCAGCTATAATCGAGTAGCTGATTCTTTTTTTTTTTTTTTTTTGTAACTATTGTTTGTAGGAACCTATCGATTCCACCGTTAAATTAAATTATTATTGTTGTTGTTAATGTTGTAATTGATGTAGGATATACACTTAATTCAGATTCGATTTTTAATAATTTTTGTGCAATAATCGCAAATGCGAGAAGCTATTTCGTCTTCATTTTTTTTTATTATTTCATTTCATCATCGAATTTCGCTATGCTTCAGAATCGTATCTTCTTGAATCGTAATTGAGATCCATAAATCTTCCTTTATATAGCATTGAAATAGCGTTCGGTTACTTTTTGTCATTAAATTTGTTAAATTGAACTTTTTTTCTTTTATTTTAAAGATAAATATAACCGTAACTCTCTTTTTACGTTAATCATGATTATATTTGCAGCAGCGCATAAATTTTCAAAAATTTATAAACAAATTAACAGTCACAAGACTACGTACATTCCCTTATAGTAAAATATAAAAAATATAAAAGTAAAGAAATTATGTGTTTGCATATGTATGTATATATGCAGACAAAAACACGCGCGCGCGCGCGCGCGCACACACACACGCACACACACACACACACACATATATATATATATGCGTCACATGCATGCACACACTCGCATACACACATGAACGCACACATATATTTATACGTTACGTATGTGTATGCGCATGCGTATATGTATGTGTAAATAAATATATATACATATATATATATAACGTATCTTAACGCTAGCTGTGATGGAATTAAAGAATGGGTAGTGATTGACGGTAAATGAAAATGAATTTTAAGGAAAAATTATAAAAGTTAATTATAGATATATAACAAATTGCACTTTTCTTATTATTGTGTCTAGATTTTGTTCTCCCATTTACAATTATATATATATATATATAAATATATATGTGTGTGCGTGTGTGCGCGCGTATATATATGTGTATATATATATATATATATATAATTGGAGAAAGAATGTTTAAATACAGACGAAAATAAAAATTTGCCAAATTGGGAATAAAGAAAATCAGACAGAAAGTGGGAGAGAGAGAGAGAGAGAGAGAGAGAGAGAAAAAAATATGCAGAACCTATTGTTTTGTGCAGGAAAAAAAGAATGATGGTGCCAAGAAAGCCTCGGCAAGCAAGAGCAAGGACTAATCATGAATTTGGAATAAAAAAGAGAGAAAAGTAATAAAAAGAGAAAATAAGTTTATGTATAGCTGCTAATATGTACCTTCGTACATAATGAATAATCTGCTTTTGTTCCTTTTTTTTTATATATGATTTGTGATCACAATCTTTTCTTTTTTATATAATTTGAGAATCTTTCGGTAGCAGTAACAAAACCATTGACACTATTTACAATTTCTTTTTTCTATAACAATATGAATTTTCTAATTTTGTTTCCGGTTCTATAAGTGTTGCCGAAGAAAGTTGCATAAAAGTGTATGGAGTCTCATTTCATTAATAATATAATGTTTTTAAAAAGTAGCTTAAATTAATTCGAACTAATAGGGAATTTATCAGCCGTTCGCCAATGCTTTAATTACTTTGTTCCATAATATATCGTATCATTTATTTCCATACATTTTTTATTTAATGTATTTTATTTAACGTAAAATGTCACGGGCCACTCGATAAACGAAGAATCATGTAGAAAAGCAGAATTTGCTGAAATGTTAATAAATACGAAAAGGAAAATGCAAACACCGTGTTCACTGCGTGCAATTTCCATTACGGAACAATTATTATTTAAGAGAGTTCCATAGCATGTAGAGCACGAATTAGTCAATGTGGATGTTGAATGCAACGGCCTTGGAGCTATAAATAAGTGAAAGCATAAGTGTAATTAATTTGGAAAATCGATAAATGTACTTTGGAAAGTGATAAAATTATGACATGTATTAAGCGCATCGAAGAGAGAAGTAAAAAGTACAGTTATTGATTGAAACTAATAGGGTCGGTCGAGCACTGCTTTCGTATTTAATAAATAAAATATTGCGGTTGTATTCTTCGATCGAATTATCACCAAATTATCCTTGCGCAACTTGTTGTTAGCTTTCACTTTTTTTTCTTCTTTTTTTTTTTTGTTTTTGTTTTTTTTTGTTTGTTTTTTTTTGTTTGTTTTTTTTTCTTTTGTTTTTCAAAACTCAAAATCAATGATATTTTGCGCATTGTAATTGCGCATAATTAATCCTCTTGACTTTTCGCTCAAGGTGCAAGCGAACGATTAAGGATAAAACTCATACAGGAATTGCAATATCGCGTTTTTAATCATTCGTTGATATTAATTAAAAGCAGGAGGACCTGTAATGCATCGTATCATAAATTAAAGAAAATGCCATTACGATTATAAAAATTTCCATGAAATTAACGAATTATTCGATTCGAAAAATGCGCTTCGCGAGCGAATAGACGCATTACAAACTTGGCTGTGTGTGCTATTATTCTATTAAATAAGTAAACTATGTCGCATCAAACAAAATACAATCACCACTACTGCGTTTCATCTCACCTTCCATAATATTTCTATCTAATCACTCATCTAACAGCAACCAAATACCGCGATTTCATGTATTTTTCCCTATATACGCTGACCACACGGAATGATAATGTAATATGCCATCGTGTTTGTTTATTTGTTATAACGATATTTGACGCGTTCGCTGGCGAGTACGCGGGAGGATTCGACTTAATTATATAGCTTCGCGGATTTCTACTTTATTTTTATTATTATACTATTATTATTATTACCTCCTTTTTTCCGCTTTTTCCGCTTTTTCCGCTTTTTTCGCTTTTTTCGCTTTTTTCGCTTTTTTTTCTCTCACTTTTTTTTTTTTTTTTTTTTTTTTTTTTTTTTTTTTTTTTTTTAAGAATAACGCCAAAGTACGAAAAGGCCTGATAAATAACAAACAAACAAAAATAAAAAAACAAAAATACAACATAAATGACGACCATTTAATTTTGGAATTTTAGTGTCAATGAATTCCTGATGTCTATGAATTTATTTTAAGCTCTTGTTTATTTTTACTCACGATACTTTGTTTTGTGCACTTGCTTATTGTCAGTAGGAATCGAATGAACAGAGTTGTGTATTTTTAACTTTTCAGGATATGTTTACAACTTTGCAAATAATATAACCAATTGTTCTTTGCATGTGCGTAAATCATTACTAGATAACCTTGAAAATAACAGCGCTCAAAATATTCCAATTTCAATAGATCTTCATAATTAATTTACAATGAAAATGAAAAGAAAAAAAAATAATAAAAAAAAAAAATCCCCATAATAATAATAATAATATGAAGCATAAGTTAAGGCTATTACTGTAATTTTTTGTAACAAGTATATTTTAATCTACGTAGCGCAAAAATTGCAACGAATATTATTCTCCAGGGAATGAGCTCGTGCTGCGCAATATTTTTCTATTGTACCAAAAAAATACAGAAAAATTTTATCAAACGCGTCGAGTCACGGGAAAAGAGCACATTTCTGCCATATGAATGACTTATTTCGGTACATCCGATGACTCTTGTAGTGCCATAAAAATGCTGGCGAAATGTAATTGAATTTCAAAAAGGAAAAAGGCGTTATTATCAATTTTGATGAAAGAAAGACAATAGATTCTTATCCGTTGAATATATGAATGCAATCCTAACAGTCGACATATTATTCTATATTATTCGAATTTAGTAGATTATTATGATTTGCACTGCTCGCTTTTATCAACTTATAATCTATAAATCCTTTGATTAGACAATACGAATTTGAATATGAAATAGTAGGAAGAATTCATGGAAATAAATCTAAAGTACCGCAGGATATGAGTTACACAGTGATGTCATATACAATATAAAAGCTTATATTTAATTTCGAAAAAAAAAAAAGAAAAAAAAAAGAAGAAAAAAGAAAGCTTATAAATAAATAAATTCTTTCCGAGCGAGTTTAAAGGAAAACAAAATGAATAAATGAAATTAAAATAATAAGCATAATAGACGATTTATTATGGCTTCGAATTTTTACATTTAATTTCATTTGCCAAAAAGAGCATTATAAACGAAATAAGCATTTACATTATTCGCTTATATTAATATAAATATCATTGATTTTTATTGAAATTCGCTTGTGATGCATAAATATAATTCTATGGTTTGAGATAATTTCACAAAATACAGAAGAAATGCAGTAGGCTTACATTGAGACAAACATATAAACAGAGAGAGAAAGAAGAATATATATATTATGTTGATTGACAATATGGTAAAAATAAAATGAATAAAACACATTGTTATTACGGTATGAATTTGTTTGACGTTGACGGATCTTTGCACCAAGTATAAATAGATGATTAAAAGAAAAATATTATGATATTTAAATGCATGATCGATTACTTTTATACATTTGAAGCTGCTTTTCTCGAGAATTACACTGCCTGTTTTGATGAAAAATGAAAAACGTTGATGAGAAAAGGGTTAGAAAATCACGGTTGACTATTATTTCGTTTTCTTAATTATGCGTCGGTTTGCTTCTGGTATTATCTCGTAGATTTTTACGAGTCATTTTGTTAGATTGAAAGTCAAATTATATTCCAGATTCATGATTATTTGTTCGTCCAAAGGTTTTATATTTATGTTTAAGTGACCATCATTTTACCGTTAATAATGTCACACGTGGAATAAAATCATTATTGGTAAAAAATAAAGAATATCAAATAAAAAAAAAAAAAAAAAAAAAAAAAAAAAAAAAAAAAAAAAAAAAAAATAAATAAATAAATAAATAAATAAATCTATATTATAATGTTATATTCGATGAAAATATTTGAATTAAAATGAAATAATTGAGATATAGTTTTAAAAAGGCTTCCATAATAAGTCTAATTGAATACAGTAATTAAATAATTATACGAGTGTGGATGAAAGGCAAATTTTACGTAGAAAATTAACGATTTTGTTCCTTAACAATTAGCGTATTCCAATGATTCATCAAAAATTTTCATTAATATCGGCAAAGTTAGATCGTTGAGAGGAGATTTTTTATTCAAAGTGATATAATAAAATAGGATAGATAGACATTTATGAAAGCAATCGTAATTACACATTTAAGGGAAGAAAATTTGATCGTAGGAGAGTGCAATATCTGCACGATTTTAGTGGATCTGGATGACATTATCTTTCGTATAACAATAATTAGTGACGTTCTCGTTCTTCTTAATTTTATAGAAAAGCTTTCGTTTATTGGGATTTCAAAATATGCGATGAATGAGAAGGTTCAAGTGCCTTGGTATGTTTTATTATTTCGATAGTTTTAACTATTTACTGTCCATAACAATGTAAGCCATGCAAGCGTAAGAAAAAAACAAAAAAAAAAACAAAAAAACAAAACGAAAACAAAAAAAAAAAACAAAAAAAAAAACAAAAAAAATAAATTCAATGCAAATATATTACTTTTTTTTTTTATATTAATAGTATTGTGTAAAATAATAATCATGAAATATATGTCTATATTTTTTTATATCTTCAACAATATTTATTGATTATTATTTTGGCAATATTCTTTTGCTTTCGTAAACCGGGTAGAAGATGGATAAAAAATAATAGGATTTTTAGTTTTTCATGTAACTTAAAAAAGAAAAAAAGAGAAAAAAAAAGAAGATGAAAAATTAACAATACGTAAATAAATTTGATTAATAATACAGGATAAATCGAATGTTTGCTATAAATTGGTAAAAGATTAGTTTAAATATAGCGAAATGTGAGCAGGAGTGACAACCTAAAACGTACAATATGCGCAAAATATTGTTTCTCGTCAAGTTAATATATTAAAGCAAGACTTTTCAATACAACCGATATTCCAATTCTAATTTTTCTTCTTTTCATAATTAAGGATCTTTACGAATGACGTATGTACGCAAAGTTATCGATTATTTTTGAAAAATTACGAATAAAATAAAAATCAATATTGCTAAATCACACGATTAAAGTTGTAGTTTGTTTATAAGTTTATAATGTAGTTTGTTTTATAAGTTGGAGTTTTGGAGTTTTATGATTAGCAAAGGTAAAATATTGACAATGACACTCTCGTACACACATGTAGGCACACAATAAACAAAAAAGTCTTATGAAATAGAAGAAAAAATGACGAAAGAAATCAAAGTACCTTGTTGAGTATAATAAGTAAGTGAAACTATCGCCAAATCGTCGCGGACGCATATATATATATATATGTATGTATGTATGCATGTATGTATATATATATGTATATATATATATATATATATATATATATATGTATGTATGTATGTATATGTATGTATAAAAAAAAAATCAATTAACAAAAAAATAAAATAAAATAAATAAATAAATCGTATTTGTGATTAAACGGTCGCGTCATGACGATTTCAAGAAAGTTATAAATGAATGTTATTGAAAGTTGGTGTTCGGAAAAATGCGCGTAAATTTTACTCTCGACTTGAAGTTACGAGTCCGAAAGCTAAAAAATGTTGCCATTAATTAAGAGAGAAAGAAAAAAAAAACGTTATAAAATTTCGAATTCCAATTATAAACATCTAAAAACCTGTTCGATGACTCAGATAGTTTAATGAAATTGTTAAGATAAGATAAACTTTATAAAAAGGCTCGGACTCGTCGATGACTTAGGAATACACGTAGCGGACGAATCGAGCGCTTTCCCCGTCTGTTTTCACCCAGAGACATTAAACACATCCACAGAACACTACATTAACATTACAAAAATATAAGCTTAGGTATTGATACATTTGTGTATTTTCAACCTCATGCTTCTGTGTGCAAAATATAGCATTCTCGTGCAGAAATTATAAATTAATAAAATAATAACAAAATAATAATAATGAAGTAATAAATAAATAATGAAGTAATAATTATTAATTATTAATTATTAATGAATAATAATAATAGTTGTACAGGCCATGCAAGCAAGCGATAGAGCAATTTATGAACGGAGATACATTAACGAATACCAACGCGAACGAATGACGTACCTCGAGAAGAGGACGTGAGAATTGAAGGAAGGGATGAGAAAAGGGTCGCTAATAAGGATTCGCGATAGGTTTCTTGAGCGTGCTTGCCTTGCCGTAGGTTGTGTCGGTTCAAACAATCCTCTAATAAAAAAAAAAAAAACAAAAAAAACAAACAAACAAACAAACAAACAAACAAACGAAAGCTTATCGAGGAAGCTAAAGAGTAGCTAGATAAGGTGGTAACAAGAGTTATGATAATAGTGAAATAATAACGGGATGATGATTAATGGAAAAAAAAAAAATGACAAAAACCAAAAAAAGAAAAAAAATATATATAAAAAAAAAAAGTAAACCTTCCACGATATTTGTAACAAATGTAAGCAGCTGGCTGCAAATAAAATAAAACCAGATTAATTAATTATAATCTTTCTTCGCTGGTGGAGTACGATGAAGTATTGTACGATACATTCCTTTGGCTATAAACGTAATGTTAAGAACCCACACATTATATACACATTCAGCTTTCCTTCTCTTCTTCGGCGGAAACGCGACGTTAATCGTGCACGCAACCGCGATTTAGCCTTTTCTTTTCCGTGTCTTCTCCGTTTCTTTGCGCCCGAATCGTTTTTACCCACATTTCTTTCCCTCCGTCTTTCCAACACAAACACCAAACACAAATGCTCGCTCGCTCGTTCGTTCATCGTCATCATCAACGAATTCTCTCTCATTCACCGATTCACTCACCCACCCACCCCCCCACTCACTCTCTCTCTCTCTCTCTCTCTCTCTCTCTCTCTATATATATATATATATATATACTTTCAACTGTTGCGCCTTTTCCGTGGAAAATAGGCACTAAGACGTGCTTTTGATATTCTCAATTTACGTCCATCACTCGACCCATAAGAAGACTTTTTACACAGACGAATCATATAATCTTAGCTGGCTTTTTTCCTTTATTTAATAATTACCATTCGCTATTTATCGAGCAATGCACTTGCCAGTAGAGTTTGTGTGAGCGGTCATCATCAAGACTGCACCAAGACGTGCGAAAAAATTTCGTTCGATCGAGATAGGGGTGGGTGGGTGGGTGGGGGGGGGGGTTCTTAGTTACCGCTGAATATTAGAATAAGTAAGTCCGACATCAGTGATGCACTTTGTCGTGCCTTACCGATTCACGGTTTCTAAAACATTATATTGTGGGTGGTCGTGATGCTTCCTTCTTCCGCGTGCAGAGGGGCACAAAATCTACCCCCATTGTCGCGTTTGAAGTTAAGTACAATTATTCTCGTTACGCGGTATAGGTGTAAATAATTCGCCGAGTACCACGACGCGGCTCGTTCGATGCGTTTCTTCGCGTTTCTTTCGAAATTGATTAAAGTTGAGAGAAAACATGTACGAACGAGAATGTTCAGCATGTCCAGGCGTTTGTTTTACGCCCAAACGCGCTAAGTTATACACGTCGAGGCTCCGCAAAGCAAAAAAATGCACGATGCAAGAATCTACGTAGGAAAATAAAGAGAAAAAGAGCGAGAGGAGAAAAAAGTTAGAGTTTTTATTTATTAGATGGCGTGTTTACGACAATGCGAAAGAAAGATATTTACAGAAGTAATTAAAGGCAAGAAAGAATATTGAAGAAAAAAAAATCTATACTTGTTAGTTTCAACTGCCAAACGCATGTACATTTCATTCATAGCATGCATATACATATATACATATACATATACATATATATATATATATATATATGCATACATACGTGTGCGTATATTAATTCGCTTATAAATAGAGGATGATAAGAAAATTTAACGAAAAAATATGAAGCCCATTTGTTGTAATTATTATATATATTTACAAAATGTGGGTTGCTACATTATCTTACTGTTACTTTTATTTTATTAATTTTTCGTCGGTTATTATTATAAGGTTAAGAATCGAGATATGGAATACTATATGTATATACATACATACATACATACATACATACATACATACATACATACATACATGCATTATACATATATATATGTGTGTATATATATATATATATATATATATATGCATATATAATTATGATGATGATGATAATGATGATGATGACGACGATGATGAGAGAGATAAGAAAATCCAAAGTATCGTTTATTAAAATTAAGGCTTTTACGAAAACGTGGCATAAAATACGTTCGAAGGAGAGAATATATAAAGAGGGTATAAAATAAATCATACCAATGTTTATTAGCACACAACATTGTCGAAAAAAGAAAAAAGAAGTTGTGTAAATTGTATAGGCATTTTAACAGAGAATAATGGAAGTGACAAATAAACAAACAAACAAACAAACAAACAAACAAACAAACAAAAAAGAAATATAAGAAGGACCTTTTAATATAATTAATTTGACATTCTAATCACATTTATTTACATTCACAGATTGTTATTCTTTCATCATCCGTTTTATTCCATTTCAATGTTAAATAATTATAAAAACAAAAAAACAAAAAAAAAAAAAAAACAAAAAATAAACATAATATATTAACTATTTTCATTCATGAGAAAAGCATCGTTACCTGTATGACAAGTGATCATAAGAGCATAATAAACAATCGCTCATTAAATGCATTCTGTTGTTTCTTCATTTCACGACCTTAGCCACAAACACCAACTACGTTTCCATCCACCATCCACCATCCACCATCCACCATCCACCATCCAAATGCCATATAAATCCACATATTATATCTATTACATGATTAATATAATTATATTATCTGACACTCTTTTCATTATAATCGCTGCGATTCTCTTCCGTCTTCGATAAAAACTCGATTCTTCAATCCGTTTAATCCCTCGGTCTATTATTTATACACGCGGCGATAAAACGAAAAATAAACAAATAAAAAGAACTCCGGAACAACGCGCTATGGTGTTACGTTACGGTGCCCTCCCGGAGGTATAGAGAAATACGCGGAGGTTCGTTGACAATGGTACGATGAGAAAAAATTAATTTCTCTTAAAACTTTAATCACTCCTCCTTTAAGCTATCGTTGGCAATAAAAGCCATTTGATCACAATCACAGATTGATTTTCAATTCTTAAAAACATCTATTTAAAACATCTATGACAATGAACGCTGCCTTTATAATGAAATTACAAATATTTTAATGTTAACAAATGAAATCTTTTACATATAAACTATCGAATCTCGAATCACTGTATTATTTTTTACAAGATTTTATTACTTTGTTATAAAATTCTTTTTTTTCTTCTTTTTTTTCTATACTCTCGAAATTAAGTTTTCAACTGTTGTTTCGTAAAAAACAAAAAAAAAAAACAAAGAAAAAAAATTTTTTTTTAAATTGCCCTTGCAAATTAAAATCGTACTCGATACTCAAATTTTTTTCATCTTTTTTTAACGTTATATGATTTATTAATGATTCATATAGATAATGAATTGAATTGAGAATAAGAAATTCGAAGGACAATAGTAAATAATAGACATTGAGAATAAGAATAAAATTAAAAATATAAAAGCCATTTCAGCCTATTATTATTTTCTTCTTCTTTTGCTTCAGATAGAAATAAACGAGCACATGATTACTCAAAATACTTACTTTTATTAGTCATTTATATGAATTATTTTATTTCGTACTTTTATATAATTTGCTAAATATCATCAGCTATATTTACATATCATTGTATGAAACTAAATTTCCGCGAGTTAAGATGTCGTTGTAAAATAATGTATATTTTTATATGTTTTTATACTCTAATAATATATTGAACCATTGACTATTCAACTTATCAAAGTTGCCTTATTCACTGTTTCTTCTTCTTCTTCTTCATCTTCTTCTTCTTCTTCTTCTTATTCTTCTTCTTTTTCTGTTTTTAATTTATTTATTTCTATTTTATAGAAACATTCGTAAAAAACAAATCATTTTGTAAATATTACATCTATTCGCCAAGTATAAGTGATATTCATTTGTCCATTAAATTATTCGTTTGATAAAAGAAGATACAAAAATAAAATGAGAACGTTAATGTCTTTATTATTATTATTATTTATAATGTCGAGCGTAATATCTATAAAAGAAGATTGATTTATTTGCCCTTTCTTAAGCAATCTATGTTAAGCGTCGAATTTTGTCGAAATTGGGAAAAAGAGACATGTACAATTAAAGAGTACAATTTGATATATTTTATGTTATAAATAACAAGCAAACTTACTATTTTTAATTAATACTGATATTCCCAATTTGGACGAGACGAGTCGATAAGGCGAGTATAAATGCGTGATAAAAATTGCGACGATCAAGAGCATAATTATTTTATTGATTAATGTAAAAGGAAAAAAAAAAAGAAAAAAAGTTAAGTCTCGCACAAACGGAGTATATATAATACAGATTATTTAGTTCGTAAGCACTAATTTTCCTTTCCACTCTTCTAACGCAACACTTTCACTTTAACTTTAATATTATATTATGTTCATTAAAGTATTGATAATATATGAATAAATAATCGAATAATTGCGAGCAAAAAGCATAAGGATGCCGACTAAATGTTTGCTCAGAGTTTTTCCTTTTGACAATCGCATTAGTATCTAATCATCATAATCTTTAACGAAAGATTAATTATTATAAAAATGTTAAATTTTTCCATATCAACGTAACGTCTCGCGATGATTTGCCGACTCACGTGCGCTGTTTACCATTGTAAATCGATAAATTTTAAAAGAAAGTTATTAAACCAAAAAAGTTAAATTCCTAGTTCGTTCTTGCATTCCATTAGTGCCCATCCACGTTGTCATATTTTATATATAATAAATAATTAAAAAAAAGCTGTCTTTTAACTAGTCACTACAGTTAAGTATGTATATATATATATATTTTTTTTTTGTTTTTTTTGTTTTTTTTTTTTATAAAGAAAACAAAAAATAAATTAAAATTTTTAATTGAAGATGAAACGAAAAAAAAAAAGAAAAAAAGAAAACAACAACGAAAGTGAAATTGAAAGTTTTATCTTGATAATTTTTTAACGTTTCAGGTAATTTTTTATTTATTTATTTATTTATTTATTTATTTTTTTTTTTATCAGTGATGAATATTTTAGTTGTAAATTCATTGATGAAATATTGAAGATCGAAGAATAAAAGCTTCGGTGAGTATTTCTTTTGTGATATACGGATACCAATATATATATATTTAAAAACAACCTTATTTTTTTACAAATAAGTGACGGAAATGTTGTTTATAAAGAAAATCTGTGTAACGAAAACCAAAACTAGCCCATTAGTATAAAGGAAATGTGTACAATTGTTTAAATGTCGATTATTATGAAAAACAGTTAGTTAAAATGAATTGACACTGTAATATGACACAAAATTTATTATTTCCTATAAGCAATAAACATACACGATCACTTTACTTATGCAATATCAATATATATTTATACTTAAATACACTGCATTTGAATTTATAAGTAATATAATGTAGCTAAATAATATATATATATATATATATATATATATATATTTTTGTTTTTTATTATTATACAGACTCACTTTCCTTCTATTTTTATTCTCACGCACTCTTACAATCTATGATCAGAATTATTTATATATATATATATATATATATATATATGTAGTCTACTTAATTTAGATATTATTTTGACAATGCGAAGAAATGGTTTTCATTCTTTCTTTATAATTTCGCACTCGACAGTCTCTCAATAGAGATACCATATAACGACGTTTCTACAAATCCAAAACGTCGAATGCGTCCAAGTCTGCAAAATCGCAGCCTCATACGAAAGTATGTGGAAACAAAACAAAAAAAAAAAAAAAAAAAAAAAAAAAAAAAAAAAAAATTAAAAAAAAATTAATATTCCTTCTACGCGTATGGGTTCGTAAAAAAAGATATTTGAAGTTGAACAGCATCGATTTGGAAATACGTTCGAGTAGGTATACAAATCTTACATCTTATAATAACGTAGAAAATATATCACCTGCCAATAGAAAGATTCGTCTCGTGAAGTTTAATTTATCTCGAAAATAAGCTTCAAGCATCAAAAGTTTTGCTTTTCTCCAATTTAAGTTTATTATCGAATAAACTTGAAAATCCAGTGGAATTTAATTTAACAGGCATATGTGTACACTCGTGATTTGCTTAACAGCGCTATTATCCGACTATTCATAATTATGTAATAAATGTTGTTAATACAAGCACGAGACACAATCCTGTAATGAATAATTCCTCCCTAAAAATAGCATTGGGCGTACACATTGTTGCTTTTACTTCCTGATATTGACTTGATTAATATTTTGAATGGATTGTATGATGTAAAGGCAATTCTGGCCCCGCGTCATATTCAACGCATTACAATCTCCATCGATTATATTTAATACATTAACGAGTGTATAAAAAATAAAAAAATAGCTTTATAAAAAAGTAATGTTTGAATATTAAAAGTGTCTCTCTCTCTCTCTCTCTCTCTCTCTCTCTCTCTCTCTCTCTAAAATACAACTATTTATGCGTAAAGGCTATCGTTTCGAAAATGTTGCACGACACTACCGTGTACTCGCGTATACATTATGCACAAAGTATTATCTTTCTTTTTCTTTTTCTTTTATAAACAGATTTATTATTATAGGTTGAAAATAATTTGTCCTGGCGCATAGAAGAGTAGTCGCAAACTACCAAGAGCATAAGCTGTGGTGCGGACAATATTTTGTACTCTTTATTATCCAATGGGATATCGTGGCGAAATTTTATCGAGCGGCTTAATTTTACATTATGTTATCACTTAATTGGCGTGTGTCAAAAATCACTTGTATTCTCGATTAGTTAGAAAAAGTTTCTTTCTTTCTTTTTTCTCGTTTTTTGTTTTTTTTTTTTCGTTTTTGTTTTTGTTTTTTTTGTTTGTTTTGTTTGTTTTGTTTAAAAAGTTTTTAAGTTAAAAGAGCCGATTGATGTACAGAGCTTCTTCGCCAAATGAAACGATTAAGTATTAGAGTAGAGGTAATAAGTGTACAAAAGTAAAATTTTAATTTTAATTAACATAACCTATTTGCAATAGGTTGATAAATTTCACAAATTTATATTAAATTTTGAATCATTATGATTTGAATTAAAACAAGAATTAAGAAACGCAAAACAACATTTTCTACAATCTAAGGGAACTTCAAAATATCTTGACCAATGACGAGCCAGCGAAAGAAAATAACAAATAATAATATTTATTCATCGATCGTGATAGATAATTTGAAGGTTCTTCGTGGCCTGTGAGCTGAAAAGGTGACTTTTATAATTTTATCGCGTGTGGTCTAAGCTCTCCCTACTTCTGCCAACGTAATTCGGAACAACCGAGGTGAAATGTTCATTGAGATATTAATTTTTTAATCCCGACTCTATCGAAGGTAATTCTTTGAACTTTTTACACGGCCCAATCTCTCATCTGCGGACCTTCCAGCCAATTGGCATTAATTATTTTATAACAAATAATTTTCGGTCATTGTATTCGGCCCATT
This sequence comes from Ceratosolen solmsi marchali, assembly GCF_000503995.2. Lineage (NCBI taxonomy): Eukaryota > Metazoa > Arthropoda > Insecta > Hymenoptera > Agaonidae > Ceratosolen > Ceratosolen solmsi. Next base: position 9,459,949 of record NW_011948420.1, read on the forward strand.
AGCAATCGTGTTTTGATTATTAATGGGGGATAAGCTGGTGGTAATGGTTGCGACGCTGGTTGGGACGGGGGAAAAATTGACATGAGGGAATAATGCAAGCGGCAGGGATGAAGACGATGAAGGATAATATATGTATATATATATATATAGATATATATATATATATATATATATATATATATATATTGCACGAATGCGCATGTATCGATGAATTTTTAATTGTATTATCGCTTCGAGTCGATCAAGTCTTATTGTCAGTTGCGTCCACCTTTACGTCGCTCACGGGCCACGAAATGTTCGACCAGCCTCTCACGTTCTCTTCTATGCCTAGAAAAGAAAGAGGGTGGTCTGCCTCGCTTGCTATTTAGTTGCCTCTGGTGGACAGTCGGGCTGATTGTTAGGATGAGCGGCAGTGAAGGCCGGATGATTCTCTAAGTTTCGATCCACTCTTAAGATGGTTGGAAAGGGTCTTAGGTCGACGTGAAACCTTCTCGCGTTAAAGATTTGTGGCACCAGACAGCAGTCTGCAAGCGTGATCTCGTCCCCGACGCAATATTTACCAGCGCTCGACGACAGCAATTTTTCCACAGCTGTAACGTGTCCAAAAGAACAATGTATGTTTATCAATTATGTAAGGCTGCATTGCATGTTTATGTAATTGGTGTGTAGTCTGTGATAGCTTGTAGTATTTTAATTGATAAAATGTGTCGAGTGATTTATAGTTTAGTGCGGTGGATATAAGATGATTCTTTTGTTTGCAAGACCGAGGCAAAAGGATCAATGAAGTAATATTGTTTGCATTGTACAAAAGTAATAATCAATAATTAATAACGAATAACGAAATTGCGATTATGTTATTATTGCGATTTTACATGTGCATGTGTAGTTTATCTTGCGATGATATTGAAATAAATTGACATTACGCTTGTTTGAGATTTGAGTAGAGTAAAAATCGAGTAAAGAAAAGGTCTCTTATACTGAAACGATCGAGAGTGAATTGATTTTACTTTTAAAAAAATTAATGATTCTATTTCAACTTTATGGTCTCTTTAATCCTACAAATGCCATTCGCTCGAGCAATATTTCAGCAACGCAGTGCCAAACCACTAGACACCGTTGAAACGAACACAATTGTAACTACGCTTATTTGTAATTAAAAAATTGAAAATCTTTTTACAATATATAACTTGTAATAATTAATTACACACACGCACGCAAGCACGCACGCACGCACGCACACGATTACAAATTATTTTATTTGGCAAAATTCTTATATTATGTATAAGAGACTGAGTATTCGTAAAATAGAGTATACCAGTAAAGCCTCGAGTTATCCAATGTTGCGCCCATTCTTTCTTACGCTCCTCTCCAACGTAAACCAGTACAATGAGATTTTGTAGAGGTTGGATTCCAGCTGCGATTACTTCACAAATTTCCCTCACTCTGGCTCTTTTCACTGGATCTGCTGGCATTAATGGACGGTGTGGTCTCGTTTCTTCCAAGTACAGTAAAATATTTAGCTGCAAAATGATTTTTCTCATTAAATTATATCTCTCTCTCTCTCTCTCTCTCTCTCTCTATTATTATTTTTATTTTTTTTAATTTTTTTTTTGTTTTTTTTTTTGTTTTTTTTTTGTTTTTTTTTTTGTTTGTTTTTAACTGGTTTATATATAAACTTATGTTATAAACTAATAAATTCTCATGTAGTAGTAGTGCTTTAGTCCCTATGCATATTGGAATAGAGACCAACATTTTATGTAACGTACTTCGCATCTAATCAAATAATCACAAAATTTTAGTATCGTATCGTGTCATGGAATTTTTTTTTTTTTCCCCCCAACATCATAAAAACACATTCAACTTAATATAGCATCTATAGTTTAAGTAAATAGTTATAAAATTTTGTTTACAGATTCAATTAATGTATGATTGTCAATATGGAGTGCCGGAACCTGTTCCATTGGATTGATCTCTCGGAATTCATTGCTATGATGTTCACCACCGCCTTTCACCAAACTGATAGGTTTTATTTCATATGGAATCTCCTTGAGGTTCAAAGCTGTACAAATAATAAGTTTAAAAAGAAACGTGCGTGTATGCGTGCGAGCATGCGTACACGCGCGCACGCACGCACACACGCACACAAAATACAAAATACAAAATACATACGTTAACATACATGCATGCAAAAACAAGCAGCCAAACCAACAAACCAACAAACAAACACACACACACACACACCCACACACACACACACACACCCACACCACGCAAACGCATAGACAAAATTTATTTTGAAGTTTAATATATATTGAAATGATTAAAAGTAATATTTTTATAATGTTCTGTACGTACCTATTCTTACTCTCCACGAGCAGGAGCTTCTCCAATATGAATAAAGAATTGGCTGTGTCAAAAAAGATTAATCATTGTAAATATTGTTAAGTAATTTAAGTTTAAATAGTTAATAAAAAAAAAAAATTATTATTCAACGTATTTTTTAATTACTTTGTATAATGTTATAGTGAAATATTCTCAACAATTGTTTATACAATATATGCTCATAAGTACACATAGATAAAATTTTACTTGTCAATTTAATATTTAATAAACCAACTACCTAGTTTATTCAAATAAAACATTATCCAACCGTTTTATTTCTCGTTTTATTTTTCTTTCCTGCCAATATTTAACATAACATCGCTAGATTAATCGTATTAATTAACTGGCATTACTACCCCAACAGCACATGGACATGTTAAGTACAAACTTTTACAAATGTAATTTCATTAATTTCATAGTGAAAACTTGGCGCTGCTCGATTACGTTACGAATCGTAAAACTCGTAAAATGTCTAATGGGCACTAAACATTTTCTCGATTATCAATGCACTGTGATACATTTCAAAGCACTAAACGACAACGACACGTCGGCATTAATAATACAAAGGCTAATAAAATAATCGGCGGCGCTCATGGAAATTAACAATAATGGAACGAATGGTACGCGCGTCAGCTAAACTCGAAACTCCAACGACAAATGTAAATAAGCATCGCGATATGCATGCCGAGAAAACCGTTTCCTCCTCTCAAACCCCCTCCCCCGCCCCACCCCACCGTCAACAATCCACAACTACAGGCAAATGTCCTGTCCTACCCGCCAACTCGCTCGCTTGCAATCGCGCGACATACCGACACGCGACCTCGTTGCCCCCCTGGCGCTACCCGCCGGCACCGCCACCGCCACCACCACCACCACCACCACCACCTCCACCACCGCCACCTCCACCACCGCCACCACCGCCACCACCGCCACCACCGCCACCATATTATACACATTCTCGCGGCGACCCCGGTAAAAAACAATCTCGTTCTTCGACCTTCCCGGGACACACGTTCGACCGAACATAATCGGAATTTGTTATGGAAACTCGTCACCGCCGCGTAGATGAGATGGGAAGGACGCGATGTCTCAACGCCACCGGCACAACAGCCTATCCTCGTTGCTCACACCAACGCACATAAACACGGGAGCGGCGGGCCCCGCGTCGAGCCGCCGCAATTTTACACGAGCGAGAGGAGGCCCCGCGCGGGCCATGACGTAGCGACAAATATTCGCCGTGATAACGCCGCTCCGTCCTACAACAGCTATCCAATGATGCTAAGCGAGCGCCACCGCCGAGGAAAGTTCATCACCCAAGGGTTGAAAGGTGGTCGAGTCGAGGCACTCACGAGGCATCCTGCATCCTGCATCCTTCGACACTCACCTTCCCCATGACGGACATGTTTCTGGCCTGTCGGGCTCGCGCGTCCCGCACCTACGGAGATAAGACGCTGCCCTTCCTGGGGCTCCCGTCCGCTGAGCCGTGGAGAAGCTCGAGGTCCGACGAGAGCGCGCGACGTCCAGGTCTCTCCTCCTCGTTCGGCTGATAAAAGCCGCCGGCAGCTGCTTTTTGCGTCGGTGTACGTCGCGCGCCGTCGATGAGAGCAGGAGCCGCGAGCTCTCCCTTACCCCTCACCGCCCCCGCGCCACCGCCGCCGCCGCCACCGCCACCGCCACCACCACCACCACCACCACCGCCACCACCACCCACCGCCCCCTCTACACCCGTCGCCCCTCGCCCCTCGCCCCTCCGCGTCTCGCCGCGACCCCACTCAGCATCGCCCTAACGCGATCAAATGGCCGTCCCCCACCCCTCGTTCCCGGCGAATCCGCGTGTGCGTTGTCGTTATCCTCCGCCCCCGACCCGCCGCCGCTACTACTACTGCTCCCTCCCAACCCTCCCCGTCACCCCGCCATCGGCCGACCATCCCACCATTTGCGCACGACGTCGTGACGTGCAGCAGCGGATACGAGATTCCGGCCGATCGCGAGAGTCTGGCGACGGGATGGATGGATGGATAGATGGATGGATAGATGGATGGATAGATGGATGGATGGATGGATGGATGGATGGATGGATGGATTGGGGAGACACGCGCTAAAAGCAACTTGATCTCGCGCATCTCTCTTTATTCATTCACCGGAGCTGAGAAATTAATATAATAATCGATTTGATGAGTCTTCGTTCGCTTTTACTCGACTACTCTTCCATTCCGACGCCACTCCATCCTTTTTAACTAATATCAGTCGGCTATTCTTTCCCGACTCTTAACGCCTTCATAAATAAATATGCTCGCCTCCTTAACTTTAGGGCATATTTAATAACGAGCTTCGAGCAACAATTTTAACGGCTAAAATTTAACGATTAAAAGTTGAGTGAACGAGCGGAGGAAACCTAGGCACCACCGCCTATACTTCCGTACAATTTATACACGAAAGCTTCCATTCGATAATAATGATAATAATAACAATAACAATAATGATAACGAATGACGGACTCTCGTAGCTCGGCCGCTCGCTCATCTTGTCGCAAAATGTAATATTCACTTGCAGGGATTACAGCCATCATTTATCATTATTATCCACTGCCGTAATTCTTAAGCGACGTCGTTAAAAATTTGACGGTTGCTCGCACTTACGAAAAACAAGAAAAATAAAAATAAAAATATTTTTATCGAGCACACTGCGACTTGGCAGTCGATTGACAAACTTCAACTATTCTCTACTATTTAATTTCGGAAATAAGTTTGTTAATTATTGTTGTCGTACGCCCGCTGGTCGACGATTTTCCTCCTCATCATTTTTCATTCGATCATTTAAAATCTCTAAAAGGCCGGCCACTTCTCTCACAATCACTAGCAACTCGGCTGTAAGCATTTAGCACATCATTATAATCCCCACGATATTTTTATCTTTTATTTATTTATTTATTATTTTTTTTGTTTTTTGTTTTTTGTTTTCTCATCATCGCTTATACGTTTAATATTTAATATTTCATTGTCATTGTCGACCTAATAATCATTCTTCGTCCTTTCAACTTGCCATCGTTGACATTAATAATTTGCATTTTGTAATTTGAGAACCGATGGACGAGCGCCATTCCTAATGGCGAATTTTAGTTAAGTTTTAGAGAAACGAACTGATTGTAAGCATCGAAAGAATCGCCGCTGCTCATGGATTTTTCACCAACGACCGACAGCATAGCTTCCCTTCCACACCCCCCCCCCCCACACACACACACACAAAAAAAAAAAACAAACAAACATAAGAATTCAAAATGATCGACAATTCGAAGGGTCATGCTAGTATTATACAGCCTGTAACACTGTAATATAATGTAATATATATTATCGCGAGTAAATTACATCGAATTCTCTACGCTATTAACAATAGCAGCTTGATGAAGCAAAGGCTTCGTTTGTTTTTACGTGAAAGCAAAAAGGTGGAAATTATTGTTAGCACGTTCTGCAAAAATACAGCTCACGAATTATGTAATTTAAGCAAGAATTTTCTACGACTGTTGGAAAGAGTATGAATTTTACATTTCTTCGTAAATATTGGAAACATCTGCAATACATTAATTTTACGTTTGATGAAATACACAAATGCATATGCCTAACACAAATATTGGCGTCGTAAGAGGCGAGATTAATTAATTAACATTTTTATAAAAAGACTCGTATTTTATTTACATAATTGATCATTCAGGCTTAAAACAGCTCTAAAGCACTTTTCAATAGTTTATACATATCATAGGTATATAAAAAATGATAATAATTTTCTTTTAATTTAGTTCACGATTAAAAACGTTTAAAATTTCATTGCTTATTATTATATTCAGTTGTAAATGTGCAGCCAAGAGTTGCTTTATTATTTCCAAATTTCAAATGTTATGTTAAAACCTCATTATTATTATTATTATTATTATTATTATTATTATTATTATTATTATATTATTTATTATTAAGTTAATAAAGTGACGAATGAAGCAAAGGATTTATCTTGATAAACAATATAAACGGATTATAATAATTTATAATCCATTCGTTCATGTAATAAAATACGCGTGTGTACGATTTTATAAAAAATTATCAAAATAATGATTATTAATACGAATATGAAAACTAATAATTAAATTACAAATATCAATGCATTCGATGCTTCTCACTGTTCTCCATTACACGAATAAATATATACATACTAATACAATATATTATAATAATAATATATAGTCATTACAATTATTACTATTATAATTGTCAATTGTCAATTGTCTTCAATCGTTACCTATTAACATTTACTTGCAAAAGTATTTTCATAATGTTAATTTTCATCAATTACGCATGTAACTCTATGAATATCTTGTAAATTATCTCAAAACTAATAATCTCGCTGGGGATATTTAGAATATTAGTAAAAAAAAAAAAGAAAAAGTAAACAAATAACAAACTTAACAATCACAAATGCATTATAAATACTAATTTTCAAACTGCATTTTGCCAATTACTTACTCTCTTTGGGTAATTAGTAGCTTTACAACTCGAGAAACTAGAAATGTTTTAAGTTTCACTCGTTATGCGTATTTCCTCTTCTAATATCCTCTCCATTCGCAAACGAAGCATTTGATTTTTATTTATTGCAGTCTATTTGCATTTATTTGTAAAATGTGTGTTTCATTTCTATTCGCATTATGTAAAAAATTAGAATTTGTTGGTAAAACTTTTAAAACCTCGTCGGTTAAAGGTATATTACTTTCGCAGGTTATAAACCAATTTAACCCAAACACATTCAGACGTTAACCTCCTTTCAATAAAGAAAAGTCTCGGTAAGAATAAACATATTTATGAATTTATGAATTATTGATAATTTGATAAGTAAGTAGTAGCGTTTTTAAATTGTAAATTGTAAATTGTAAATTATATCTCGTTCAATATTGCATTTGTACAGTTGCGATAAAGTTAAATTAGCTTGTATGGAAATTGCATTTATCGGTACTATTTATTTTATTGAAAAGTAATTTTAATTAATATTTGGTCTTGTAGTTTGACTATATAAATACGAATTTTGTGTATTTTGTTTTTCTTTTTTCTTTTTTTTTTAATAGCTTTTTCATTCGCCAGATTCAAAATGTTTGGATGGATAAAATATTTAATCTATAAGAACATTGCCTCGATGAAGCAACAAGAAGCAATGAATTATAAATACAAATTATCGGTAGTGTATTCTTTAGCGAGTTGGGCTTTATTTGGCTTAGTAGTTTATTCGATAGCCAAGGAGAGGGCACCTAAATTAAACGATGGTGAAGTAATCTAAATGCGTTTAGCCTGGCAACATAATACCTAACGGTGGTTGAACATTTTTTTTTAAAAACTTTTATCTTTCTTGTTTAAGGCATCGATTATAAAAAATTATTGGATATTAAACACTCGTTCTCCGTCATAAAGTTTAATAATTTCAAGAAGCTACACGAGGAACGAGTATATCCCGCAGAATCCAATGATTTGTACGAAAGCTCGGAACATCAAGAGTTACAAAACGTAAATTAGGATATTGTAAAGTTGTGTTAAAAAATAGGAATGAAATATAAGTTAAAGGTAATTTAATATCGATAATAAATTGTAAATTATTTTAAATTGTACATTATATAAATGTTATTTAAAAATTTAACATTTAACAATTGTCTATACAAAGTCTCTTTTGTATAAAAAAATACCTTGTCAATCAATAAAATTTAAAACATTTCAGTGCCAATTGTTCTTATATTGGCACCACTAGATTCGTCATTTATTTCCTTTGATCTTTGTTCTATTTCATATCGAAGAGCATTTCTAAAATAATAGTATAGCGTTAAAATATTAATTTTTGACTTTTATATTTTGGTAATACAACATTGAAATTTACCTATACTTTTCATATCGCATAACAATCTCTCGTACTTCTTGCGTAAACAGTCTTATTAACATTGCATTGAAACAATCGAGTTCTGGTAAACGAAATAATTCCCATCTTAATTTACGATCTAAATCAACCGAAGCTCTACTGTATACGTATAACCAATGAGGAATTTCTTCGTTAATGTATGGATTTGCTGGTACTAAGACACTGCGCGAATGAAAGTTTGTGTGCTGCGGTGGTGGTACGACTCTCACAGCTTGTATTTCTGATGGATAACAGGGATGCTGATATTGCGCTTGTCTCGTTATATGGCTAAAAATAATTTTGTAAATCATTAATGTAGAAGTAATGTTGAAGACTACATTGTGCTTAAGGTAACTATTTGAAACTTTTACTCTCTATACGGCTTCAACGATCTTATAATAAAGCATAGAGCTTTCTTTAGAGAGACTATATTTATAGTGAAATAATTACATCTAATAAATATTAATCGAATATGCCGGTAATTTTACAATTACTGTTAAATTTAATGCATTATTAAATTAAATATATTGCGTTTAAATCGATACAGAAAAATATTTAAAAGAAGATGTATATACAACGGACATTTTATTAACTCGGATTCATTAAAATTATATTCCTCTTTAAAATTGATTCATTGACGTTATTGGCCTAAAAAATAATACCACCGTAATATTATTAGCCAAATAATTAATTTCACTAACTTGACATAATATACTCCATATTCTTGCGAGTCTATCCTTTCCCATCCAGTCGGTAATCCCTCTTTCTCTAAAGGATGCGACCAATGCGTGGTTCTGGTATTATGATCTACGTAATATTTTCTACCTCGAAGTGTAAAATAGACGGACCAGCCAAGCGGCAAAGGTAATTCTTCGGACTGCTCGTTCCTTGAGCTTGGTCTCTCCGATATTGTGTGACTATAGCTAAAGATAAAATTTTAAATGTCGCCAATGTCTAAGGGAATACAAAATTTAAGCTATTATGGATTAACGTTAAATTTTGTGTACGTACCCAGTATTTTGTCTGTACTGAGTTTGAGGATTATAATCATCATATCCATTATCAATTTCGTAAGAGTAGGGTAACTGTGGCGTTTGCTGATCTCTATCCAAATGGTACTCCGAACCGGCGTACTGATTAACGTATGTGTGAGACAAAGCAGGTGACAAACTGGGCTGATAAAGTGGCGTTGCAGTGCGCGATGGCATCCCATCGCTCGAACCGGAATTCATAGATAAACTGGCAAATCTATAGTACAAGTCATATTTTATGTACAAAAATTTATAAAACAAAGAAACGAGATTGAGAGTGAAATAATAATAATAATAATAATAATAATATATTAAATATAAATTGGCTGTTAATACAATGGAGGATAAATTTTGCAATTATTGCGAAGCATTGATAAAATTAAATGATTTACTTATAATGCTCATTGAGAGGTTCGAATCTAAAGTATATACCTTTGGGCCAAATCGGGAACCGAGCTATTAGGTGTATACTTCCCTTCGTGACTTCCTAAACCAACGGCACTCAACGTAGATTTTGTATTGCCAAATTTCTGTACCATTGTCGGCTGTTGGGAACTTATGGGTATCGACGCAGCAATTGCTGGCTGATTTAGCCTGCGTCTCCTTATATTCGGTTCCGTAGTCCAAACATTGATAACTTAAAATGACAAAATACATTTGTTGAAATTAGTTGCAGTGGCCTGCAAATATATTACTTAATTTTTAGTATTAGAAAGCACTTGCAATCTTCTCCCATAATACAAGATAAAATCTATGCTATCCCGGTATACCGATGAGCATGGTAAGTTAATTGTAAGGACAGAATATAAAAAAAAAAAAAAAAAAAAAAAAAAAAAAAAAAAATAGTCTTAGCACTAGAGGGAAAATTAGTTTACAAATGGTAAATAGTACAAGAGTCGAGAAGCCTGTCTCGTTGTACGGAGAATAGGTATGAAAATTTTTCCTTTACTTTAGTAATTAGCAAATGAAGATTTATGATGTTTAATGAAACGATAGGTTTGAAATGTCATTAAATTTGGTCAGGGTATCGTGTCTAAAATGAAAACACGGAGTCTCCCTCCTTCTCGACGACACGAAAAGTACAATTAGATAATAATAATAAAATTAGCTTCTACGTAAGAATGCAGGATAATGAGAAAGGAAGTCGAGGAAATGGAAATGAGCGACAACCAAAGCTGGCATAATAATAATCGACGATGATTCATAAAATTCGTAAAAAATACAGATGAAAAATTGTAAATAAGGGCATAATACTGACTAGGCATCTCCGGTGGTGTGTCCTTCTTAACATACTTTCCCACGACACCCTCTTTGATCGTCCGCAAGTCTTTGTTTTTGCGGGAGAGCATCGCGCTTCTTCCCCCGTCCGATAAATCCCCTCGGTATCTTAAATAATCGTTGTTAAATCAGCAGCTCAAGCAATAATAATAACCTAATAATCGATTTTACGTCCGACGATCTCGCGAATCGGTCGCTACGATGATGCATTGGAGCTCCGCTTCGCAATTAACAGAGCTGCTTACGACGTCCCCTCGCTTCCACATTTTTTCCTCTCTCACTCTCTCACTCTCTCTCTCTCTCTCTCTCACTCTCTTTCTCTCTCTCTCTCTCTCTCTCTTTCTTTCTAAACACTCCCTTAATTAGCGTATCCTCGTGCGGAAAGCACAGAGTCCGCGAAAAGCACAGCTCACACGCATAATAATCGTTTGTCACTCGTTCACGCACCCTTCGCGTATCCTCGCACTAATGCGTTTGTTCGCGGTGGGGGACAGCTGTCGTCGACATATTGAGACGTGGGCGCATGCGCTAATAAACAAGCGGATTTGCTAGCTGCGCAGGCGCCTCCCAACGATTCCTTCCATTCCGTTAGGTCGTGCTCGCGTTGGGTAAGAAGAGGGCCGGGGAGTCGTGCGGTTTTTGTTTCAATATCTCACAATATCTCACAATATCTCATTTAGTCGTATTTAGTCGCGAGTGAGCTTGGCGTTACGTTATTTTTAATCGACCTCCCTAATCGAGGCTGCTCCATGTATTATTGTGACCGGATGAGTAAAAAATTTCGTCGATAAATTATATTAATCCGAGGATATAGTTGCGGACAAATGTATTTATGTTTATCGCGGATGGGAGATCGATCCTTAATATAATATTCCTCGTGTTTTTACAATTTTAAGATACAAGTTCTTAAGCGGCTTTTAAGCCATAAGGATCGAGCCAACGATCGCTCGTCATTGACTATTATAAATAATGACAAGCTTGTATGGAACATTTATCACACTTTGTAGCAGGATGGGTAGCTGGTATTTTCGAGTTTTTGTTTTTGAAATTATAACTGCCCTACACTATGTCGTATTACGTATACCAAATTATTATATAAACGAATGACAGAGTGATTATCTATTTTAAGGTATGTTCGGTGTAATAGTGGGTCATCCGATGGATACCATAAAAACTTATCAACAAACGAGTAATGTTGAATTATCGATGAGACAAGCTATTTTTATAATAATAAAGAGAAATGGAGTAAATAAATATCACGTATCTCTCATAATATAGCACGTGCGCGCGTGCGCGCGCCCATCACACACAACAA
>NW_011948420.1:9476873-9534695 GCF_000503995.2 Ceratosolen solmsi marchali
AATAATAAGTATTTATTTTCTTACTAACTAGTTACTTTTCACCAATGTTTATTCACAAATTAGAAATTAATGAAACAATGACGTACGCTGTATCGAATATACATTCCACTGAAAGTTCAAAAGCATTTAATAGACATAACAACAACGATCTGTGATAATATTTATTGAATGACAGTAATGCCGATGAACTGATAATTAGGAATTTTTACATTTTTATGATATAACACATAACGTTCGAATACATAGATTTTTTCTCTTCTTTTTTTCTTTTTTTCTTTTTTTAAATCTATCAACTAAAAAATGCCTCTTCAATTTTATCTTTCTTAAATAAGTTTTTATTATACAATAAAAATCAAATATAAAATCGTTAAAAAATATCCACGCAAACGTAGCTTTCATATACACACATTTAAGCGTATTATTTTAATAATACTTAAACAAATGTCTATATGATATATATATATATATATATATATATATATATATAATAAACCTCTCTATCTGAACCAAATACTTGGTAATTTTTTTATTTTCAATACTAAATAACAGGTAATTTATCATTTTTGAAATAAATAAAATCACCAAAAACTGTCATTTCTCAATAATATGTTTGTTTTTTCAAATTTTTTTTCTTTTTATAAAGAAAAATATATATGGTGTGAAACAGTGTAAGAGCATTCAAAGCCTTGTGCCATAAGGACTATAAATTTCATAATTAAGGATTTACCAGCTCAAGGGCGGGCACGCGTCGCAGGTGTAGTAGAGGCAGGAACTGGACTATTTGTTGGTGGTGTTATATGAGGTTGACGTCTTTTTATTTCCAGCTCATTTAATTTCTTCCATAGCTCGTCCCTTTCCTTTTCTCTCTTTTTTTCTCTAAAAAAAAAAAAAAAATTTATTTTATGAGTGTATGATTGCGCCTTCCTTACGAACTTTAATATTTGTTTTAATCATCAATCGTTGTGTTTCAATATGAAATAAGGATCCGTCAAGATTTATTTAAAATTAATTTAGTTACACACACGCACGCACACACGCACGCACACACACACAAAATTAAAAGAAATTTTTTTTTTTTGATCATTGTAAGTAATGTTTAAAAATTATTCGGATTTGTATAATTTATTTTGCATATTAAACTTATAGACTATTATATTCAACGTGAAATACCTTTTCAATATATGTTTAAAAAATTTCACTTGATACAATAATTTACCAAATTGTGGTGACTGATTATGAAATTCATGAAATTAAACATGGGATAATCGATGTTTTTGACAATGTTTAAAATTAAAAAGTACATTCGAATATCTTGACAATGCTCTCAAATTGTTTAATACCCGCTTATCGAGCTTCAACATAATTAATTACGAGCTCAGTAAATAAGTGATTTGCTCGAAACTATGGATTAATTATATTTGCAGAGCATTGTATGTAAATTGAGCGAAAATTGAATTACGTCAAGATGATAGCCAGTTTGAAATATAATGCCGTGCAATGGGGGAAAAGCAATATTAGTGGCATTATCAGAGTTACGTGTTACATACTTTTGCCTCTCAGACTTATAACTGGCAGTAAGTTCATCAAAGAGTTTGGTGTTCATTTCCATAAATGTTTTGAGTACGTTATAAACGAGCGCTACGATCGTCTGATTCCAATGCTCTTTACTTATTCTATACAGTGCTGGAAACATTATACCCATTATTACTTGGTTATTTTCTTCGATTAGCGACATTATGTACTCGTTATTCCAGAAATATAGTGCCCTCTCTGCGATCTGAGGAAAATGAAATATCAGTCAGTCGTGCTCATTTATTCGTTAAAGCGATAAAGCATTGGGGCCATATTAGAATGATGTAAACCTGAAAGTGCGGAGATGAAACGCAACGTGCGATTTGCCTGAATAGAGGCTCTTGGATTTTAACAAATTGGCTAGGTTCTATGACATCCAAAATCTCCTCTATTTCACCCAGGAACATGACCTCTTTCTGGCTACATGTCTTGGGCCAGAATTTTAAAAGTCCTTGCACAACAGGTTCCGTTAATGTAGCGTCCTTTTCGAGAAATTGTACCACACAGTATGCTAATTGTGCGTGGTACAACGATAAACCCTTAACCTTATGTAGTGGTAACAGCACCTGCGAAACATTGTTTGTCAATTGTCGTAGAACTTTATTATTTTATCATTTCGTTTAATTGATTGACACGGCCGGTGTATATTGGACAAGGATTATAACGTTTTTTCATTGTCTTTTTCCCACCGCCGCCGCCCCCTTCTCTCATTAAAAACTGATTTTCATTTAACGTAGAATTTACTTCGAACGTTTCTTCGCAACTATTTAATCAGCTAGTTTAGTAGTAAATGTTAAGTAACTAATTACATCGCTGCTCTTATTCTTATTATATCTCTTATTATCGTGAGTTGATTTTTATCGTACTAATTAATTGTCCAAGTATATCCAAGCCTTTTCAGTCATGCGAATAAAAATATGCTTAAATACTTATTCCTATAGTCGACATAATTAATATTATGAAAATTTCCAAAATACTTATCGTATTATATGTGTTTGCAAATTTATTTATAAACTACTTTAGTGTGCTCGGTATTCATTTCTATTTACACTGATTCATAGCAATAGGTTTATTTATTTATTTTTAATTGTTTTTTTTTTATTTATTTATTAATTGCCGATAACGATGATAAACGACGATTTACCTTGACCAAAAATTGCTTGTGTTCGACTTTGAGAGGCAGAGCAAAGCCATTGATAATGCTGCCCAATATTTCTAGAAGTTCTGCGACTCCGTTGAAATGTTCCGTTTCGTATACAAACCTAATTATAAATAGATTATAATATATTGATAATTCCTTTAATAAAATGATCATTTATATATATATTGTATCGATCATCCGTGTAATTCATAAAATTACCTGAGGAAGATGTTGTTGATTTGTTTGCGTATGAAGGCTCGAAGGCCAAGGAACTTCCCGTAGATACGATGTAAGACGGTTTTTAGAAAATCTCTCTCTCTTGGGTCCTCCGAATCAAATAAGTCCAACAACTAAAAAAAGTGCAAATGTTAATAATTTCTTCAATTTATTGGGCAAACAGTTAAAAAATTGCAAACTAAATCCGTATGCGCTTAAAGATATTTTCGTAGCTTACATGTAAAACAAATTTTTGGTCAATCACTCGTTTCCCAACGTTCTGTTGAAATTCCGAAGACTCGAGGAAACGGAGAAAGAACTCGTACACCAGCTGAAGGTGGGGCCAGCTCGCCTCCAGTGTTGGATCATCCTCTTCAGGATCGAAATCTGGATTTTCACTAGGTGGCAAAGTACGAAATATGTTTGCCGAAATCTGTGGATATAAGGATTGGTTGTTTAATATTTTGTAATGCAAGTGCGATATTTTATAATCTTTTTAATCAAATTATTATCAAACATGTTCCTTAGTTTTAAAAGAATCTAATAAATTTTGACTCTATTATTACTATTGTTATTACTATTATAATATATATATATATATATATATATATATATATATTGTGGTACGTGAAAATGTTTTTTGACACTTTAAATAGTTTTGTTAATGAAATAAAACGAAATATGATAATATGAAATTTACATATTTGATGAATGTACATAATAGATACATACCATGCGTCATTATACATTCTATCGATTATTATTACACATTAAGCCTAGGTATTATTTATTTATTTTATATAATTTATATTGAAATAAATGATTCATTGATTATTGCGCAATCAAAGGGTCTCAATTTCGAATGACGTTCTTCAGCTGTGCATTCAGGAATTGTAAATTTAATAACAAAAAATTGATTATTTACGAATATTCTAAACGTATATTATAAGCTGAGAAAATCCAATCTAATAGAAAAATAAGGAGCAGAGGAGTTTAATAGAACGCTTGTTGTAATGTACAAGTGTAAGTGGGTTTTGCATATGTCGAGTTCACCAGAGATATATGAAATGGCATGGAGCTGTCGCTCGCTCCATTTTACCGTCACTAAATACATTTTCAACGAGTTGTAACTTTTATTGGTTAACGATAAATCATTATGCTCCTCCAATTTCCCGATTTGTTTATAAATCTAACAAAAGCCATTGGACAGTCTTATATCTTCGGCGCATTGTTATAAGATATAACGATGTTTATTTATCGAGCTATTTATACCCGATTAATTGTTTGTAAATGAAAATTACCAGTTTGTAATGCAGTCATAGCGTTTAACATATTATCAATAATTTGCTTCTTATCGTAAATGTGAGGAGGCCATGAAAAATAAAAGTTTTAGTAATATTTAGATATTGAAGTGAATAAGGGCGCGTGCAATTGAATTATCTAATATGAAAATTTTATTGTACAGTTACAATTAATGTGCACGGTGATGGCTTACAAAAGCAAGAGGAATGTTTTACTTTTCAGCACTTAAGATTCCAGGCAAAATTTCATTCTCAATGACGATCGTGACGCTTCAACATACTAATTCTAATCAAATGCCTTACGATCGATCAAGTAAAAACAATTGCCATTCGTAAGCTCGATGTGCTCTGTTGTGCTTTATCATATTAGTTATGAAGGGCCGAAAGAGCGGAAAGTTTTAATGTAATGACAATTAAGTAAGTATTTTAAGTAAAATTCTAATCATTTACAAATTGGACGTTTATAAATATGAGCGGTCTTTTATTTTTCTTCATATTTTTCATAATTTCGATAAAATTACGCACTTCAAGTGGATTAACGAAGCCTAATGCTTTACACGACTATTATCATAAAATGTATTTTTTCGGAAGCGAATGAAAAAGTCGATGTTAAATTATAAATAATATTCAGGCAATTTAAAGGAGTATGTCGTCAATTGTCTTGGGTTAATGATAATGCGCAGAGTGAGGGGGAAAGGTTGAACGTATAAATAATTTTATCTCGACGCTTAATTTTAAATAAGTAATTGCGAAGACCGTGAAAATTGCATTGTTAATGATAGCGCAAAATATAAAATGCATAGCCAATTGCAAATAAACTTGCTTTTGGCTGAATAAAGTCTGAAGTTTGCTAGAATATAGGCCGCGTTCAGTTGAATCGCGAAGGAATTTATTATTGGCGGGAGCACCGGGGAAAGGAGTGAGCAAAGTCGAAGTAGAGCGAGAGCAGACAGAGCTGATATTAACTTACCATCTTGATGATTTCGGGGTAGACTGGCTCGGTGAGGACCCCTCGGCCCGCTGTTATATACTCGACGAGCTCATTAAGGGTGCCCCGTTTAATCTCCTTGCCCTTAAGGTCCGCGACCGGATCTACGAAATCGAAAATCACGCAGCATTGTCGCAACTTCCGGATGAACAGCTCCTCCTGCTCCGACGGCGTGACTTCTGCGCAAAGGGAAAGCAGATACGGCATTCTTAGTTAATTCGCAATTTCGCTTCCTTGATTTTTCTTATTAAGTTCTACGCACTCGAGAGATCGCGACGCATAAATTGATGAACGAATGTGCGCAATTGCATTTTGCCGTTAAAGTTCCTTTCAAAAACGCATTCGTGTTTTATAATGGAGAGGCTGATTTTATTGTAATAAATGCATGCATTTATTCTACCCTTTTTGTCGTTTATTGAAAAAAAAAAAAAAAAAAAATAAATAATAATAATAATAATAATAATGATAATGATAATAATGATAATGATAATGATAATAATAATAATAATGATAACAATAATAATAATAATAATAATAATAAGAAAGGATTATAATGGTTTATTGCAATGATAACGCGTTGTTCGTTAACAATAACCGGTTCTGTGAATCTTAAACGTCCGTTAATAAACTACGAATGTTTTTAAATAATACGCTACTTGATGCAATGATAACGATAGTTAAGGGCTCGGCAGAAATAAACCTATATTTTTTTAATTTATCAGTTTCATTTATTTTCTTTATTCTTCATTACAATTTATGTGAAATAAATTTAGAAGCGTCAAAGCACAAAAGACGTTCAGATATTTATTATTGGACACGTGTTCTAAGTTCTAACTACTCTACGTTAACATTTTACAACAGCATTTTAACCGAGTTAGAATCATTTTCAATAGTAGCGATAAAATAATTATAACAACAACAACAACAACAACAACAACAACAACAACAACAATAATAATAAGGAATTAGCCTTTTGATATTATTTATCTAACGGATTATTGTATATAATTAATCGTATAGGAAATTCAGCCTCGTTATAAATGAAATATATTGCCGGCATCGTTTGTTACTCGATAGTATTTCACAACGAGGAATATCTTATTATGGATAAAAGCCAATTCATTTATTATAAAATATTAGAATCTTAGTGTATAATTCATACAGTTAAAATATCAAATACCTCTGGTCTAACAATTGTACAACCAACTTATTTATAAATCACTTTGTAATGCGAATCTATGAATCGATTACAAAAATAGATTATTATAGATTATTATAGAAAATAGATTACACCTTCATCCCTAATAAAGTATATTTAAAATTACACGATCGATAAAATGTATGAACAGGATTTATATTTTTTATTTTTTAATATTATGATATTTGGATGGATAAGTATTTTTTTGTATATAACTAAACAGAATTTTCATTTATAACCTTTATACAATAAAAAAAAAGAAAAGAAAAAAGAAAAAAAATTCAATAATTAACAAAAATTGATTGGATTTTTAATAATAATTTAGATATTAAATATCATATTCATCAATAAGGTTTACTGATATACTGATTAAAATGTAAAATTAGCCTAGAATATTAAAGTAAGTAAAGAATTTTCATATTTTTTATTAATTACTAAAATATCGTATTAAATTTATATCGCCTATTTTGAAAACTTTTTGTTACAATAATGTAATTAATTATCCAATCTGTCGATTATTTTTATAATTAATATAAATACTATTGAAATAAATGAAATGAAATGATATATTAAGATAGTATAAAGAAATAGTTAAATTTTGATATTATTAGATATAAAAGGAAATTTTTTCATTAAATTGATCATAAATGTAGTACGCAAATTTATCTACAAAGTTGAATGTATATATATATATATATATATATATATATATATGTATGAATTTTTTTTTATGAAATAGAATTATAACAATTTTGGTAAAACTATGCGAATTTAGTTGAAATATTCTTTTTCAAAATATGGTATTAGATAAAGTAATAGAAACCTAACGTGGCAGAAGCAAAATTTTCAAGAATACATTCGCTTTCGTATGCGATCGACACATAGTAAACTATACTTTAATTTTATTTCTTTGGGATTTTTTTGTTTTTTTGCCCTTTTTTTTTTTTTTTCTGTTGAAAAGTGGTCGTTTTCGAGTACATAAAATTTAAATGCTTTTACATTCGTATTGATAATATTAAATATCGTTTATTTATTTGAATTAAGACAGATTGAAACGGATCTTGTTACCAGCAGAATTTAAGAAAGATTTATTTTTCAAGTTTCATTTTTTATGCAAATATACTATTAATGAGTATGCTGTCGGCAAACTTGTAGATGCAGTAAGACATATTAAATACATCATGAACCTTATATATATGAAGCTTACACGCAAGTAATACCATATTAATTCTAGGATATTATTCTCACGTTGACACAGTTAGTCATGTTAATGATAATTAAGAATTCAAAAATGTAGATATTGAGATTGGAATTAAATCGTGGAATTCAATCGTAGGAAAAAAAATCTAACAATCAATGCAATTGTGTGTAAGGTTATTCTATGGTTTATTCATGAGCATAGTATGAAGGCGCAAAAGAGGCGTGTTTTACAGAGGCATACTTTTAGAACTTTTTTTTCATACTTTTTGTCAATATTTTATGCAATATGATATAAAACTGCCAATAAAAAAAAAAGAAAAAAGAAAAAAAAACAAGAGTGCAATGCCTAAATATAGGCGACGGGAATAGGCAAAGAAAGAAAAATTTTCGCGACTAAAAAGTTTAAGGTAAAAAATTAAGATGCGACAATCATTTGTTCTAGTCACTTATTTAAGATAAGAGTTTCTCTGCTACATTTTGCTTATTAATGATTTATATTTGAATTTAATATATTAAAAAATTTATTATTATTTTTACTTTGTATGTTCTATTAATTTTATAATATAGTGCATTGAATAAATTGTGAAAAATAATATGAAATTTTTAATAGTAAAACTATATTTATGTTTAACGTGGGTTATACTAAGATATTTAATAAGATGCATATGTACAAAAATTAAAATCAAGGTATTTCTAATTAATGGAATGTAATGGAATAATAAAGAAACAACGATCAAACTAAATTTTCATTAAATGAGTATTTAAACATTAGTTTCTTTAGTCTCAGTGCTTAATGATTTTACAAATTAAAAAGTTTAAAAAAAAAAAAAAAAAAAAAAAAAAAAATAACAAGAAAAAAACAACCCTAAACGCGAGTATTATTAATTTCACTGCCAATCAATCAATCCATAATAGTCCAGAGAAATCTTTTAATTGATCAGCATAATGTAATTATCTGTTTTATAATACATTTCAATGGATATTGTAGTTAATGCACTAGTAAGGCGAAGATAGAAGGAAAAAGGGGGAGAAAAAAGAGAAACGTTCGTGTAATTATATGGGCAACAATAAAATTCGAATGTATTGACTTTGAAGCACGCGTGCTTCAAGCTTTAAAGTATTTTATCATTGCAAGCTGTCAAGCTTTCATTGAATCTTCGGCTGTTTTGAATTAATCTCGCGCAAAGATGCTTTTAAAACGCAAAGAAGAGAGATGTGCAGCGATGTCGCCCAATCCTCTTAACAAGTAGGATCTCTTCTACTATATACCTTTATCGTCTAATGAATACAGCATGTGCGAAGCGAAGCTTGTGCTCGTGATGAAAATGGAGAAGCCAAGAAAAAATGAACGAGAGAACAAGTGTAATGCGCTGCTAAATTAATCTACATGGTTTTTTAAATCTGAGTAGTAGTACACGCATGTTTTATACTTGATTCTCTCACCCGTATCTTTCTATCTTTTTTTTTTGTTTTTTGTTTTTGTTTTTGTTTTTGTTTTTTTTTGTTTTGTTGTTTTTTTTTTTTTTGGGTCCATTGTGTTTGCTTATTTTTATCTCTTTAATGTCTAACTTAAATTAAGGGATGTAAACGAGATTAGACTCGCCAAGAAGAATTTCCGATTAGCAGGACACTCGATCAAGACTGACTACTACATTTCATAAAACGTATTTAACTTCTCCATGCTTAGATATTCTTTATATTACGAATACAACTTGAAGATGGTATTTTTATCTTGTTTCTTATCTTTTTAATATTTTTTAGAATAATAAATGTATTTTACAGTGAACTATATAAAATATCTAAAATCAAGTAATTCATATTGTAGTTTATTTCTTCAAAATTGATGATGTAATTGACGATAGAATTCCAAATTTTGCCTAACAAACACCCCTTATGATTTTCAATTTAAATCAATTATACCATTATCAAATAAATACGAAAGATATTTGATTTCGTAAATGTTAATACGTCGGAGAGTACATTATCGCAATATCATTAACGATAAGTGCAATTTGCAAAAATATTCCCCACAGCTTATTATTATCAAGCGAACAATGTACTTTGACTCACAGTTAAATTCATTATTTCAAAAACATTTGCATTATCATGGGCGCATGAATGGTTATTATACGATTAACATATAGAATAGTGAGAGAGAAAAAATGATGGATAAAAATATGTGCATTCTTGAGCACGAAGGTATATATATTAGGGGGAGAAGACATATTGGAATTCCTAGGGTTGCTAAGTCCAAATAAACATTCAACGCAGAACAGCTGAGCAGATAAATACTAGTCACTTTCCACAACCATTCTTTCTCTCTTCTCTCGGCTTAACACGAATGCTTTAATACTCACTGGATTCGCTCATATTTCCTGTCCCTTACTTACTCACACGCACCTTCTCTCTCTCTCTCTCTCTCTCTCTCTCTCTCTCTCTCTTTCTTTTTTCTTTCCTTTCTTTTTTTTTTTATCTTCTTTTGTGCTGTTGCACGCTTGCGACTCGCACTGCATTTGTCCTACATTACGAGCGTTAAAAAATTAAGGCTAAACGTAACGACCTGTAATGGAATTGTCTGCTTATTGAAGTTTCTTTTTTTCTTATTGAAAACGATACTTTTCATCGAGATTTTGGATAATAGACGTTCAAACGTATTTCTAGCTCTGCAATAGCAATACGATTCATACTATACGACGGCTCATTTCAGTGTAATAAGCTGTATAACAACGTTTTATCATAAATACTTTAATAGTATTGTAGGAGAAGTGACAATACATAAAATAATAAATAAGTCCAAAGTGTAGAAATCAATCGTTTTTCTTATTTTGCCGTAATTTTAACGAAATCAAATCATAATGGATATATCGTTAATAAGTTAATAAGTTAATTGGAGCCTAATGATCGATAATTATATCGTTGATCACTCATCATTGAAGAATTTTAATATCCAAATTCATTTCCAACAAGCAATTTGAAGAGTAAACATGTACAGTGAAAATTTTATTATTAATTATAATGTTTTACAAATTTAAACCGCAGAATCGAGCGCTAAGCCATTTTGTATTTATCGCAATTGCCGTACCGTATCCTACAGGCCCGAGACTGCGCAGTGTCGTCTCTATTATTTTCAAATATTTAAAGCGAAGCTTTAATGCAAAATTGAGTTTCCCGCGGAGCGAAGTATCTTGTATGGATATTCATCGTGCAGCAACAAACGCTCATTCGCAATGAACGATCGTGGTGGGGATGGTGGGGATGGTGGGGATGGTGGGGATGGTGGGGATGGCGGGGTGGGCGGTGGAGTGGACGGGAGGCAGTGAATAAGTAGACGGAAAAGCCAGGCGAATGCGGCGCTGAATTGGAAAATAAATGAAAAGGCAGTCAATGTGTAGGAGACGCAGCGTCGGGGCCCGAGAGAGCAACATTAATTGATTATTAGCGGCCGAGCGAACGCTCCACGCAAATCTTCGTCGTTTGCGAATCAAGCCGAGGATTAAAATTTGCATCTGTTTCACGTTCGTCGCTGAGAATGTTTAACGATTAGCTGCGATGTGTCACTTTGTTTACCGTTCAATCAGGCGTTTATATTCTCCATACATACGCGTTGAATATATCCCCGATGGAAAATAACCAAATAAATAAATAAAAGTAAAATGACAATTACGATTCTAGCGTAAGTGAAATGAAATTTGATAATTAATTATAAATTACTATCTACTACTATCTCTTTATGCCATTATGTGATTTTTGTTGTTGTTTTGTTGTTTTGTTTTTGTTTTGTTTTTTGTTTTGTTTTTGTTTAACGAAGGATATCCTTTTTATTGTTCACTAGAGGCGGTGAGAGATTAAACCAAACAAACTAATAAACGCGCGCACACACAAAAAAATCAAAACACTTACAAATATAACTAAACGAATGAGAAAAAACGCTCTTTCGCTTATACGATTTTATGTTTTGTAGAATTTATGAGTATCCGTCTGCGATCACAAGGTGAATCTGATACGTAATTCAATAATACAGATGAAAAGATTTTAAAAAAGCAAAATTTTCTTTACATATATTTGGATGGCATTGATAATTTTAAGAAAACAGAAAAATATATTACACCAATGTTTCCTTAATAGTCATGCGTACTTTTGAGAAATACCATTATTTACATAGCGAGTATGAATTGCTGATTAATTATTTGCTCGTGTCTATATTTTATACTTGTTGTTTTACATGTAGGCTACTCAATTACATAAGGAATGCTAAACTCGAGCATTACAGTGGTAGCGGTAACTAATTTTAAATAGTTTATTGTTAATCACTCGTAAAACAGAGAATGAGCTTTTAAACGAAAGACAAATTGGCATCTATTAAAAGGTAATGTTTATCGAAGGAACGCTTTGTGTCATCATTAAGTAAAAAGAAAAAAAATTAAATAAATAAATAAATAAATAAATAAAATAAAAAGACAAATGTTATTATTACGAGCACTCATTAAAGATATAAGAAGAAAAGTAATTTTTTTTTTTTTAAACATTATATCATGCGTAATTTACGTATAGTACGTTCGTGAATTTTATGATAATATTGAAGTAATATTAAATACTAAATGTGCACACATTTATTTGAAAGTAAAAGAGAAAAATTTTGAGAAAAAAGTTCTAATATATAAATTAAGAAAAGAGTATTTATTAAGCTTTCGGTGTTGTATTGATAAATAACTACTACAGATAATAATAGATATCGATTCATCGCTGTACAGACAAAACAATTATTAAAGAAATTATTCGTTATAATATTGTACCTTTATTGCACGTTCTTAGAGCTTTCGAATAGATTATTCAATATTCGCAATGGTAAATTGATAAATTATTATTACTAATGTAAAAATACAAGCCAAAAAATATAATAAATGTATGACGGCTATTTTAAATAATACCTTAAGCTTATGATACGTAAATATCGTATATTTTTGAATACGAGTAGTAATTATATTTTTAAACATAGTGGATCTAAGACAGTATTAAAGTTATTTTATTTCTTTATTCGATAACTGTAATTAATATTGACATTCCAGGAATATTCGTTAATATAAACCGGTATTTCGTAAGATAAATGAAACTATTGAAATGATACAAAAAAAAAAAAAAAAAAAAAAATAAAAAAAAAAAAAAAAAAAAAAAAAAAAAAAAATTAATATCAGTATTTCTAATGTTGGAAATAAGGTTGAATGGTCTTTTTTTTTTTTTTTTTTTTTTTTTTTTTTTTTTTTTTATGAAAATATCGCAAATAAGAATATTATGAAAATATCGCAAATAAGTGAAACATTGTTATTTCTGGGTATAGTTTACTTTTACAATATTTTTATTAAACTTGAAATTAATTTGTTTCATTTCTCATTTCATAATTTGTTCATATTATATCAATAAAAATAAAAAAAAATCCATTCTCACTTGTTCATGATTTTAGAGGAAAATGAAATTTTCAAACGAAGCACTCACGTAATCATTTAATTATAACGTTATTATTATTATCGACGTATTATTTCGAGGAGATATGAATCAACGTATGACTTAAAAATTGTTTTTTTTTTGTTGTTTTTTGTTTATTTAACTATCGAGAACAGTCACTCTATATCTCATATTATTCGTTAAATATAAAAAGCCGACAATCAAGCACTTCATTATAATAATTTAGTCTTTAATTAAATAATTTAATATATATTTATCAGTACGAACTTCAGCAAGAGCCGAAGTTTTAAGTACGATTTTGTATCTATTCTATTTATCTTATTATATATTATATATATATATATCTATTATAAAATTATATCTATTATATAATTTTGTATTTATTATAAATGTATGTATTCTATTTCGTACGAAGGTGAGAAATATAATATTTCTCACATTGCTAGTATAAGTTTAAAAAAAAAAAAAAAAAACATTATTCCGGGATAGTGCAACATTACAATTGAAGATACAAATTATAACGTACTTTATGAATAGCAATTCTTTCCACAATAAAGAAACAAATAGTAAAATAAATGGAAGTGAGAAGGAAAGACAGTATGTTTATTTATTATTTATTTATTTTTTTAAACTAGTAATGATAGATAATTAATAATAAGAAGAAAAACAACAATTGCAACGACAACAACAAAACAACAAACAACAACAAACAACAAACAACAACAACAAACAACAAACAATAACAACAAACAACGCACACGCACACGCACACACATTGTTGCTGCGTATAATTTATGTAAATTATAAGACAACGTATATAGATATCATAGTGCCATTAAACACGAGTCACTCAAATAAATGAATACTAATAATAATAATAATAATAATAATAATAATAATAATAATAATAATAATAAATAAAAAAATAAAAAAATAAAAAATGCATAAATATATAAATATATATATAAATATATATATATATATATATATATATATATATTCATAATTTAGTATAGAATAATTATTATGGGAATTAAGATAGAGATAAAAGATAAAAAAACAAAGAGAAGAGAATTGCTATGTAAGGATTTACCCATCATCTTTGGCTCGATCGTATATTTGCCTGTTCATGTACCGCTGTCGGTAACTCGGTAGTAACCCGACAGACAGAGACGTTGGCGAGGGTGACGCCGTAGTAGAGACGTCTGAAGACACCTCGATTTTCTCTTTTCTCGCTTCGTGTGCGTGTGTGTGTGGGCGCGAGGCGCGCGCGCGGATGAGATCGCAAACGCAGCGGAGAGGCTTTGTGCGTCCTTGGTTATGTGTCGCTCGGATGGCCAACACCGAAATTGGGCTAATTATCGAGTGCCACCTACGAAAGAGAGAATAAAGGCTTCGATGACGATCGATTGGAGGAGAGCAGCACTGGGCTCAGCAGCAGGCCAATATAGCGCACTTATTTTATCCTACGTACTACAAAATCTATTCTTTCAAGATAACATCACTTCCCGTTCTCCCGAGTTCGTTAATAAGAAAGTTTTTAATGCCACAAAGTCACACATGAATTATCAATCGCTTAAACGACTATTTCGTTTAAACAAAATTTCGTATCTTATCGTTTTCTTTATGCCTAATTGCTTCTGCATAATTGATTTTATGTTTATAAGAATGTTCGACAATGTTTCTATCTTCGTGAAATTTAATTGCTCGGGACTTGAAATTGCCAGGCACTTATAAACTTCATCCTTCGTCGTTCATTTGTATTTGGAATGGTGATAATCGTTATATAAAGTAATGGCTAAACACTCGCCCCTAAGTCGTTCGATCTCTTAAATTTCTTTTCTTCCTTTCTGGATCTTTTGTATTTTAGTGACAATTCACGTGATAGTTCACGCGAAACGCGCACAATTATAAAATAAACCAACGCATAAATGATGATCTATTGGTAACAAATTATTGTCTTGTGTTGTTGGCATTATTTATCTATAAATTTCCAGTGTTTATTATACTGAAATAAAGCTCGATACACAACTGGTTTATTTATATTCACTTTTGATTGTATTGTACTTTATGTACTAATCTCGAGTTTCAATTAATGAAAAATTTGCCTACTTCAATTAATTCAATGTCAATTAAATAAAAAGTACAGTTTTATGATAACAGCTTGTCTATGAAGTTTCGAAGTTTATTTCAATATTAAAATTTAGAATTTTAAAAACGTTCAACTCTTTAGTTTTTCTCTCTCGTTATCTTACACAATTTGAGATTGAATATCATCAATACGTCCCGCGATGAAAATGCTGTTTTTTTCTTTCGTTTTTTCCTTTTTTTCTTTCTTTTTTCTTATGATTATTAGTAAATTATATTTCTTTGGATTATATTAATGCAATATATTTTATTTAACATTCGTATCAAACAAAAATGACGTTTGTCAACTATCGTGAAAAAAAGAAAAATAAATAATTTCGTTTGTTAACTAACAATTTCATTTACAATATTTTGAGTATAACAATGTAGTTTCACTTTTCAAAATAAAATATTAGATTGGGATCCTATTGTTAGTAGTTCATTGTTTTTTAATTAATATTCACATGTTGATGTTATCGGAGAGGAAATTGACATGGAGATAAAATTGTGAATCGAGTCAATAATAATAATAATGTTAACGAATACCGTTAAAATAATTTATTTTACATCACAGCAAATTTTAATCTCAAATCATGTGGGAGAGTAAAATTGCCTTAATATAAAGTTCTTCAAGAATTAAGAATACAAGAAACATCTGAATTTTTGAAATTATGGGGAACAATCGAGCAAATTAGTATAGAAATATTAAAATTTATTATAATTATCGGCAACCTACGTACTAACGTACTAATTTATTTAATGCAACAACTATAAATTTGTCTACATTTTTTTTTTTTTTTTTTTTTTTTTTTTTTTTTTATATATAAATAAAAGAAGCATTTGAAATAACGTTTTGTATGTTTGTAAAATTAGTAGTGTAAAATTAAATTATTGTTTACGTAGAGAGGTGCAATATATACATATTATAGAATCGAATTAATTGAAAAGTCTTAATTGGTCTGTTATTTCGCCTTTCACACCATTTGTATATATGGTCTGTGCAATTGAAAAGTTGACTTTAATAATTAAGGGCTCGAATAAAAACAAGGGAATTAATTAACTATATACTACAAAGGGGAATAATAATTACAAACTTAGAGTAAGGATATAAAAGTCGCTGCAATTTTTTATGCATACGACCTTTTATTAATTGAAAAATAACGAGATTAATGGGACGATAATGGATGATACAGTTAACATATATTATTATATTCACATAATGAGTCTTGTTGATTTTTGTACGTAAATAAAGATTGCTCTTGCGGTTGACTAAGGAGCTCTCCTTTGCGATGATTGTGTCACGAGTTGAGATATAAATGACACTGACATTCAGGAATATTGTAACTCCATTCGATAATCGATCGATAATTCATGCAGTCAGAGCATGTGCACGCATACGTATGTATACGAGATGTAACTGATTTGCGTTAATGAAATAAATACCACGACATTACGTTTTGCATTAACGCAATCAACAAAAAAAAAAAAAAAAAAAACATTGCAATGTAATTATAGGCTCACATAAATAGAGATATTAAATGAATTTGGATTACCAAGAATTTTATAATTTAATCATTAATTTTACAGTGCGGGAGAAGAATGTGTTTTTCTATCCTTTTTTTTTTTGTTTTCATCTTTAATATTATGTTAATGCTCATATTGCAACCACTGTAATAAGCAATAAATATTATGCTATACAATAAAGAAAGTTAAGATATTATTCATTAAACGTGGGAAAAGGCGATTTACTGAAAAATAAAATTAAAATATATAAAATTATAAATAAGATGATTCAATTATTCAACTGTTTATTTATAATTGTCAGAACAAGTTTACTTAATTTACAATTTTCACAATAAACATATTCTCATTTAACATTTTTCATAATAGCACAATTTACGTATACGAAAAACTTGAAGATTTTTAGTGTTAATTAAGATTTGGATGAATGTTTTATGTTTTTGTTTTATTCAATAACGTTCGTATTTTTTTTGTTTAGTATAGATTATCTTGCTTATTTATGACTTTTTGTGTAACTTAAGTAATGATTTTGAGTAAATTTCAAACGAACAATTTAAAAATGCTTGATATATAAAGAATTTACGAATTTGGTAAATAACAAATAAAAAAACAAAACTATTCAACCATAAAGTTATAGTATTATAAGTTAGACACATTTGATATACGAAATATATTTAATTTATTAATAAATTTTTCTTATTTACAATCTCATTAATGATTTACATTTAAGCTTTTCTATACTTTATGCAACATTTTTTTTAACTTAGTTTCGTTGCTCTAATAATACCATAATTACTATTAATCAATTAAATTATTCTTTCTGTAATGTGGTATTAATCAGATATTTGTTTAATTGATAATTAATAATAATTTCGAATATAATCATTGATAATAATCAACGAAAGTACAAAACGTGCTTAAAAGCAGATAAAAAGTGCAAAGTATTCGTATACGTTGATAATGTCTAGTAATTTACTTTGAAAACATTAATTATCCAATTTCTAAGAACGAAGAAGAAATTTCAGTATAAACATTTTACATAAATCAATTTTCTAATTATCTATTTTCTTTTTAAAAGTTACATTTTTCATTAACGATTCTTTTTTATTAAATAAATAAAGTTTAATAAAATGCAAGTACAGTATTATAGTACAAGTATAGTATGTAACAATTTACAATAAACAATACAAAACATTATTTTTATGTAAGTAAAATATAATAAATTTCATATCGTACTAATGTTTATTGTAAGTTGAATCATATCAATTTTCAGTTGTTTACAGTTCATTTAAGCAATAAAATAAAATTGCATTTTTAACTTTACCCCATAGTACACACGACAATTTAATTTAATTAGATAATTAAAAATTATGTATTTCTACAAGATATTTATTTGCTATAATAGTTATAAGAAATATAATGATCAAGTATATATTTTCGTCATTATACAGAATGTATTTGAAATAAATTCTATATTTACTATTTTCTAATAGAAATGAATAAATTATATAACAATTTTAATTAACAACAATATATCAGTAAGTTAAGCTTGATTTTCATGTGCATAAAATATTAATCATACCGATAACAAATTTTCTACCGATTGTTGATAAATTATCGTTAGAATGGACAATGATTTATATACTTACTATTTCTATTATTCACTTTTATTAAAATGCTTATGAAGAAATTTAATTCTACATTGTATACCGAATTCCTAATAAAAAATATCAAATGTCGATATATATGTATATATATATATATATATATATATATATATATATGCTTGTAATTGGCTTATATTTTCATAAACTTGATAAAAAAGATCTTATTTTACGAGTAATGTTACAATGTTTTGCTTAACCAACGCCGTATTAATAGTACCGATAATATAATATTACTGATAAGCTAAAAATGTTAAATGTGATTTAAAATTCGTGTTTTAAAGTGCAAGAAATAAGTCTAAACACTGTCTTTATAATCCTCTCTTGTCGTATTTAATGGGCCTTGGAAGCTTAAGTCGAAACATTATATAAATTGGCATAGTTTGGCTATAAAAAAAATAAATAGGGATTAACGATGGAGAAGATTGTTAAAGCAACGCCGTAGACCGTAGTCAATGTAAACTGTATTACTTATGAATAATGTACGTTAAAAATTTTTCTTTGTTAAATGCATTTAATAAAATGAAATAATATTGTAATATATTGTTTAGATAATAAAGTAGGCTTTTATTTCAACATTCTTTCTTTCTTTCATTCTTTCTTTTAATCAATTCTTAAAATATTTTTAATCTTCAATTAATTTTGATATTATTTTTGCATTACTAAAGTCTCATTCACCTAATAGCATGAAACATAAAATATATGAGAAATGTTATAAAGAATTTTACGATCCATGTAGGTAGGATGAATGCATATGGTATCATTATCATATAGCGATGGATATCAATGCTATGTTATTCATATATTTCAGATAATGCATGCATGGATGATTTTAGTCTAAGGATATCCGTCTAAGAATAGAATACATTTTTAAAAATGTATATCCTTGTATAGATGGAAGAGAGGCTAATATTAATATGTACTTAAAAATTATATTTTACCTTTTTTTATCTCCGGACTATTTTCATTATGCGATTAAAATATTTAATTATTTTTCCGATAATTGTACGTAATTTTTTAAAATAATCTTCTCAACAGCTCAATCAGATATTTTAAGCGTAAGTTATCGAACAATAATAAAATCTACGTTAATAGCAAATTTAAATCAATAATTTTTATGGAATTTCTTTTATCATGGTGTACGTGGACATCAATAATTTATTATTTATATATTTAGTACAATTTTTGATGGTGTATAAAAGCTGATAAGACTTGATTGTCATTTACATAATTTTCACTCATTCAATCGAGGTAAATTAAATATAATACAATTATATTGTTTTTATAAATTGGATGCATTTTTCTTCATAAAATTCAAGATAGATATTGCATCGATTTTCAATACGATATTTCGATTAGAATTACCAGCCAATAGTTTTATAATTTAATTACTATTTGTTGTAATACTATAATACTATAATACTATATAGTATGTATTATTATATAATTATATAATATTATATATTTTATTATATATATTATATAATACTATATACTATTATATAATAAAACTGTAATACTAATAGTTTATTATAAGATCTAATAGGAACATAATTTCAATCACACCATTGCACTTGTTTCTGGGCAAGACTACTTTTTAAAATGGTATTAACACGTCGTATATTTTTATTTTTGTTCTTGCTAAAAGAATAGAGTGAATTAAGTTAATCTTATTTTATCTTTAATTTATTTTATTTTTTATTTTATTTTATTTTATTTTATTTTTTTGTTAAACTGTTTTCATGTACGTCATTTCACATTAATGAAATTCTTATGAAAAAATAATAATGAAGGACGGCACTATTGTAAATAAATACAAGCGTAACGAACATAAATCGTATAATAATCAAATTACATTAAACTAATTAAATTCTTCAAAATTTCAAATATTCATAGAGAATTTTATTATTAATAAATGCATGTGATTCACATCAATTATATTAAAGAGCCCACTTTTAATGCAACGTCATAAAATATAATATCATTACTTAAGTAATATTGTTAAGTAATGAAGAGAGATTATAAAGCTACCATTAATACAAATGGCCTCGAGCAATAATTTAATGTTAAAAATGATCATTTTATTGCTTAGCTTTGGCAGGTCAATGTCCACTTAGTATAAAGAACTTTAGATGTATGTGAAACAATAGATTGCTATATTCTCTGTGAATGTATAATAACAGAAACATATTTACAAGTTTCATTCGATAAAAATAATAAATTAATTAGTTAAACTTATTCTTAAGAGATAAATATATACAGGACAATCGTGTAGTGGTGTTAATTATTAAATTTATTGTGTATATATATATATATATATATATATATATATAGTTGAACAACCTTTGATGAAAATAAAATAAAATGTTTTTACTGAGAAAACGGAGAATTAGTTGTACAAAGTTTATTTGCTTGATCTATTAGTTTGAAATAATAGAATTTAATTTGAATTTGAAAAAATATAAATAATACTATTGAATAATCTATTTGATTATTGTATTTGTTCGCTTGTTTTTAAATATAAAGACTACGGTGTCATTTAAACGTACGAAATTAATGATTAATGAATATTTAACATATTTTATTGGTTTTTAAACACGCACTGTTTTAAAATTCATAGTAATATATTAGTGATTGTATATTTAATGTTATATTATTATTTAGTGACATTATTCAGTAAATTAAAATTAATTGTATACATTCACAATATTATTATACAAATGATATATTGAAAATAAACATTTTGTCCTTGTAAGTTACATGTCAAACTGTTGTATGAAAGAATTAACTATATGGTAGCTTCAAAGGAAAGAAATGGAGCTTCAATAATTTAATAAATACTTATTGTGTATAAAGTTAAAAAAAAAAGTATAAATTAAAAAATAAAAATCACGATTTTTATAGGATGAAAAAAAAAGACTATTTTTAAATAAATTATGACAGTTATTTAAGAATAATAGTAATTTGCATTATTTCAATCAATCTGTTTAAGGCAAAGAAAGGTCGAGTTATTTTAAAATATATTATTTTCAATTAGATTGTAAATACAGAATTAGTTTAAATTTTATTTTTCAAGTTTTTTTCTTCATTTAATCAGGAATTGATAAAGCTTCGAATATCTGAATTTGCTATTAAGCGAATTATAATAAATAATATGAAAAAAAAAATTTATTTCATATAATTCTAGTACCATTCCAATTGTTTTTTCAAATATGAAACTATGATTAAAAAATTTCCAAGATATGTATATATTTTAAGACAACAAATTTTTGAATATAATTTTATGCACATAAACGCTACGCTATTGCTCACTTGCTAACCAAATTTTAAAATGTAAAATTTAATTTAGAACGGTAATACCTGCCAAATAATTTGTTTATATATATATATATATATATATATTTTTTAATTTCAATAAAAATCACGAGATATATACTGTAATTCAGAATGATATTGAAAGGTCACTTCCGTAATAAAACGTTAAAACTTTTCTACGATAAAACTAGTTTCCACTTCCATGTGTCTCTTTTTGTAGGAGTGATTCAAGCACTAATCTCAATGACAGTGTGGTGCAATAATATTAGCCTTCGATATAAAAAGGTCTAGAAAAATATATATCATATTTGAAAAATATTTGGGAATTGGATATTTAATTAAAATCTTTTAGCGTTGAATTTAGCATTTAATTTTTACAAAAAAAAAAATAAAAAAAAATAATAAAATATTATCCTTTTAGATGGTACAAAATTATTAATCTTATAATAATTTTTCATACGCATCATTAGTTAAATTAGCGATAGAAAATACGCAAAAGATGCATGACACAAATACGTTGCTGCTACGAGCCAATATTGCGCTTAAAACTAAAACGAAAAGTGTGGAATATGCATGTAAGGAGAGATTGATACAAAAAATTATCGCGATAAGTAGTTTCATCAGTTAGACGTTGCACCAAATAAGAGTCTACGGAATTGCGTCTAGGTGAAATTAAATAAGGAGAGAGAGAGAGAGAGAGAGAGAGAGAGTATTTGATAAATATTTCCATTTTTAATGTTGACGCGTTTGCACTTTTGTACTTTCCACTCCCCGCTCTACCTTGTCATTTACAAGGAATTTGCTGAAATTGTTGACTCGAAAATTGAATTTTTAAATGAATCCACTATTCAAAGATATAAATTATAGTAGCAAATTATTGCTTCTGAAGATGAAACATTTTCATCTTTGAGTAAAAATTAATATTCATTATTTATTCTTTTTCATAACATTCGATATGTAGTAAGGAATTGCCAGTGATTTATAAACTTACGTTAAAAGTAATAGATAAATTATTCTATCGATATATGCTTGTAGCTTGGATTAGAAAAAAAAAAGAAAAAAAAAGAAGAAAAAAAAAGAGTACCTATTAAATGAGTAAATTATTTGTTTTATTCTAAATTCAATTAAATTACATTTTTGTTAAGAAATTATTTTCACGAAGTCTGTAGGAATTTTGTAATTTAATATTCAATAATTTTAATTCATATCAACACAAATTAATATTCAGCCAAGTCCTTATATTTTACGCAAAGAGGGTAAGAAAATATTTCTGATAAAATAATGCACAGAAAATGTAGAATAATTTACATATTAAGTTATTGCTTAAAATACGTTGGTCGGAGCATTTTTTCTTTTTCTTTTTAAAAAGTACTTTAGCTCAATGTTATTGCATTTTTTACTAATATAAAAAATCGATATTTGTTGGAACGTAACCAACGTCGATTTCATCGCATCATTCGTTATCTGATCAAAACAAGAAAATGTAAAAAGAGTAAGACAAAAAAGTTATAAAAAGCTGTATAGGAAAATTCAATTAAATTATCGATTGGTTTTATTAACCAATCAGACCATGGATACCGTTCGTATCAAAATTATCATAATACCTAATCTACTGTTTATTACATTATATTGTTATAGTAATACTTTATGATTTCAAATACAACGTTTTATTTTATGAAAACAATTTGTTTGAACTATGATATTTCAGAAGCACTCGATTAAAAATAACAAACAAATAATGCATCAAATTTAAGCTTTTCTTAATTCAGATAATGCAATTGAGACATCATTTTTACGAGTAATTTTATTCATTTATACATGTAATGATGAAAGTAATTCTTCACAATATCAAATGTATTAAAAGTTAAAAATGAGCGATTTGAGAAATGACGAAGAAATGCAGATATCGGAGTAATATAATAATTAAATAATTCTGAAATTCGTATTTATAAAAAGGGTATTTGGCCGAAGTAACGTATGTTTGTGATAATGTTTTTATCGAGAAATATCCAAAATGGGACAGGGTGATATTGATTTTTGTGTATTATTCGATTGGGTGTTACGGATGTCGTCACATACGCTTCTTGAAATTAAGATAAACGATAAATGCGGCTTATCGAGTAGCGCTATTTTATTTCTTAATGATATCAACATCATCACACAACAACAGCAACTACGAAAACAATAACAGAACGGTAATGACAAACTTTCTTGTTTATGTAATTCGGAAACGAAATGGCAGATAAATGATATGCTTTAAACGCACAATCTACGATTGAAATTCTGTAAATGATTTACGCTTTCTTACAATAGATCGTATTTTTTTTTAATCCATCTTTTAACTATTTATAAAATTTATTGAAGATATAGAGGTACTAAATTAGATTAGTAAGCCTTGAAAGCTTTCGAAACGCTTTATTATACCGAAATCGAAATATTATTTCAATTTTCACATCAAATCAATAACTTCTACTTTCAGTAAATCGCTATGGGGGGGGGGCGGGGGTGCTATATAATTCCAGTATATACAATAATCAAATTATATTTGTCTGCAATTCATCCATTATTTTATTGATATTAATATTGTTTTGCAGTATAGCGATGTTATTTTAGTTTTTCTACTCCTTGGTTATGTTCGTACGATTTTTACTTTTTATATCGAGTAACATTCTTTTTTTTTTCTTTTTCTTTATCATTTCATCTCTCTGTCTATTTAGTTAATTGATTCAAAAGCCTTTTTTTTTTTTTTTTTTTTTGTCAAAAAGCAAAATATGACTTGTTCATCGGTTTATTTATCTGTCTCGTCACTTTTCGCAATGCATAAGCAAATCAAACACACACCGATAATATCGTAAAATTTCTAGTGATATTCATTATTGGTAAAATTGTGCGTAGCATTTTTTAAATAAATAAAAAAAAAAAAACAAAAAAAACAACAACAACAATAACAACAAATTTTTAACGCTTTTATTTTCACGAAAAGTAAAGCAAAGGTCATATAGAAATTTTATGTACTTTTTGTATCAAGTGGCAGTTAAAAATTGACACAATACGTAATAGGACAATCGCTTTTCTTCTTTATAAGCGCTTGAACTAATCATTGCCTAAAAAAAATTTGAGCTTTAAGGAATTGATGAATTGTGCAATAATCCAAAATTACTTTTAAGTGGCTTATACATGCCTATTGAAAATAATGACTAATAGTTTCCTAGTTGGGCGCATAATTATTTGTCCAATTTAACCATTTATCCGAATATTTGAATTTGTAATGCTCATTATTTATGGGTTTATCTTCTATTCAGGCAACATATATTTTATTGAATAAATAGAAAGAGCATAACTAAGTATAAGGTATCCTATTATTTTGATAGAATATTTTTAACAAAGTTGTTAAAAATAAGTAAAAACATTCCAATGAGTTTGTTATGTCATATCATAATATCAGTATGTGTTTGTACGCGTATACTTAGACCTGTTAATTAAACAAATGTGAATTTGCCAACTGTCAAATTATATTATATTTCTTAGTAATATAATAAAATGTATGATGTATAATATAAAATATGCGTTCATTAAAATATTTTATTACTTTATTCTTTTGTATATTCATTTTATGTTCCCTTGGAGCTAGGTAAAATTATTTTAAGATTGTTTGGTAGGTTTTTGCAGTGACATATTAAAATATTTTAATGCAGTTGTTAATTTTAGCAAGCAATTTAGTTTCTATAAGAATATACTAATTATTATATTATTCCTATTACTGTGATAATTAAGATTTACATTACTCGCTTGATCAAATGTATTGTTTCCCCTTAATTTCTAGACATCTATTATTTAAATGATACTAAGGAATGTTTTAAGCAATCGTATTGTCGAGATTTTACTTTTATAATAGATACTTTTTTCTTTTTCTTTTGTCATCGCATTAAATATTTATCCAAACGTTTCTTTTCCTTTTGGTGTACGTCATATTAGATAATTTACTCATATCGTTTCATTGTTGAAGCAACTTTTTTGTTAACAAAAACAAAGAACAAAACAACAATAATCCAAATAAGAAGATTTCAATGTTATTTATTCACTTAAACAAAAATAAAAAATATAAAAAAAATAATAATTATTATTATTATTATTATGTTTTCATAATAAAACATTTAAGGGACAACTATGTAAGTTGTATTTCATGATACAAGCATAAACTAGTTTATGTATGCAACAAAATTCTATCAACGGAGTGTGCATCTAGCAAGATATTTTTCCGCTACACATTTATTTATAAACTAATATAAATAAATTTTCGTTGAACGTTACGGTATTATGATGTCTTTCGGTAACACAAGACCAAAGCACGCATCAAGAAATAATAATAAACGAAGGCGTTAAAGGCAGAAATTCTCAGAGATACAAGTGTAGAAGCTGCTTGGTCGGCATATAAATTTATTTTACAGCCTAAGCTCATGGGTATTATAATGGAAAGATTACCCTAATATAATTCTTTAAGCTCTGGCATTATTTTTCCATTGTTCCTCGATCACGCGCAAAATTAGAAGGATTTTCGAAGCGTCTGGCGTACGTAGGGGAAGTTGGCAAAGGCATGCAAGTTGCATTTATGACGAGCAGTTGCTGGCTTGAGAATCGAGATTCGTCGACTGTATGTCTGTCTACCTTCTCTTTCTTGCTTTCTTTCTCATTCGGTCTGTAAGAAGCTGGCGGCTGCATATTTCGCGTATCCCGTGTGTATACAGGGAAGATCGCGAATTTACTAGAGGCTAGGCTGATGCAACCAGGGCCAAGAGGAGGACACGACAATGAGTAGGCGATTCATTCTCTTTCTTTCCCAAGGCAGAGCAAAAGCGAGACCAGCTGAACAGGTTATAAATAATTTTGACACACCAAAAGGAAGTCGATAATTTGACGACGATTTTGCGAACAAGTGCAAGAGAATAAGAGTACGACGACGGCATAAGAGCTTCTCGACAAGATGAAGTCAGGTGGACGAAAGTGAAAGCAATTTATCAATTCATTATCAACTTGAAAAGATATTGTGCGAAGAGAGAACACTAGGAGCCACTATTTACGTTATTACATTTTACTATTTTATTCATTGAAATTCTTTACAAATAGCGGATATTAATAATAAAATAATATTTATAATGTTCATAATGTTGTAAATATATTTATTAGACACAGAATATATAATATAATAACAGAATTTTCGAAAAACGCTTACATTGTGATGTAAAAATATCGATTGATTTGATGCTTAAATAATCAATTTATATCTCGTTTGTAGAATATAAATTTCATAAGCATGTAGTTTTAACATACTTATTTGATTTGAAAACAAAATTATTTCGCATCACTGTATTATTATTTTTTTTTTATTTAAATATCTAGGCTACATGTTTTCAATTGTGTATTCATACAGCTCTTATATATTTTAATAGACTATAACTATTCAGTTTTTAAATTAAAATTTTTGGATAAACTTTTTTTTTTCTCTAGAATACTTCGGATAAGAATTTTAAAATATTGCCTTAATTAATCGGGTTGTGAAGCGTTTTTAACATAACGAAAGACTTTTCCGTATGAAATTTATTAAATGAATAAGTTTTTCACTCGTAGATTGATAAAAAATTTTTAAATTCAACTGACATTTCAACATTGCTCCACCTGTATATTAAACGTACAAATTTAAGTAAAAAAATTGAATTAATTTTTTACAAATATTTTTATAACGTTACCATATAAATAGGGTATTTTTAATTGTTCATTATTTGTAATACAATTCCATTCAATGTTTGAAATTTCATTACAACGTTGCTAAATTCTGTTTTATAAAATTAAGCAATGAGCATAAAACTAATTGGCGGGACTCGAACAATTGCATAACTTGAGTGCACAAAGATATATTGAGACAAAAGTTTTTTGTATAATCTAAAAATGACTTCAATAATTATTTGGCTTTTTAATGATATGTTATTTATGAGATAAATCAAAGATGTACAGATGAATAATTGTAGTCTATATTTTTCAACAAGTGTATGCGATTCGAAAATCGATATCGAGGTTACTTAATTACTCAACCATTATTCTTACGAGTGCATGATTTTTATTTTAAATTTTTATTTTAAATCACTGTAATGCAACGAGATAAGAATGAACATCAAATTTTTAGTTAATAACATTTGTTATTCAATATTATTCAGTTATTTTCAAGATTCATTTTCGAATTTCCTTAATCGTTTTATCTATCTATCATCTATGAATAATTAAGTATATTTTTTATACTTCTTTGATTTTCTTGAAATTCTGGAGTTATATATATATATATATATTTTTTTTTTTAACAATTATTTAAATTTCTTTTTCGTTGATACAAAAATGACATTATATTTCAATTTTTTTTGTTTTTTTTTGCGTTAATAAAATTTTATTTCCCTTATGACTTGCTTATTCCGAGCCATTGCAAATAATAAAAATGAACAATTTTCTTTTCTCTTTGACGAGACACAATGTTTACTTTTAATTAATATTTCTGAAATGATATACATAAAAAATATTTAACAAAACGCTTTAAAATCAAGATGTAAAATAAAATATATTTTTGATCTTTGCTGGATTTTCTTCTTTCCTCATATTGCGAGTCTTCGTCTACTCGATACTATTTTATTTACTTATAGATATTTTTTCAATTTAAAATCTGATAAGATATATATTTTCAAGATAAAATTATAACTTCATTTTATTTACGCTCGAGGTCGAAGTAACAGGCCGACAATTCTATTATTTAAAATACAGTATTTTAATGTAAACGTAATTTTTTCAAATTTTACATAATATTTCAGTTTTAGATATACAGTCGGGAAAAACTTTATACACGTACATGAATTGTTATTTTAGATTTATTTAAGATTTAAAAAGCAAGATATATTCGTAATATTCGTGATATATTCACATAATAAAGGAATTTCTTATAAAATTTATTGAATAAAGTTTATTGAATAGCTTTGGAAAACATGGAATTCTATAAATTTTTATTTAAATATCACCGTAGTAAAAATTATTGTAATTTTATTCACATTTCCACTTATTTTATATAATTATATAAAATAGCAATTTCTAGAATTATAGAGTAAATTTAATATATGCTTTATGAGGTATCGTCATTTTATAGTTTTTTTTATACTATTTATTATAAGAAAAAAAAAAAAAAATATATATATATATATATATATATATATATATATAATTCATTCGATTAAGAATTTTATATCTTATTAGACCGAGAAGGTTATTTCCAGATAGTGAGCTGAGTAGTCGATATTTTTATTCTAAACTCTATAGATAAAAAGTAGAAATTAAAAAATCGGAAGTTCATTTTATGGACTTTCTTTTTAAATATTCTGCATATTCAATTTGAAATTAATTTTTTGGAACATTGTATAATAGAGATAAAATATAATTTTAATTAGTTACAGATCTATACTGTCTTTTTTTTCTTTTTTTTTTCTTTTTCTTTTTGTCAAGTACTAAATATAAAATTATTATTTTTTGAAATATCTTTAATTCACCTCAAATTATTTCATTGGAAATTTTTGAATGATAAAAATGATTGTTACTGAAATTATTTGCAGTTATTCAATAACAATATTTAATTAAAAATATAATCGTATAGGGTACAATTTGTTAGATGGACATTTTTTTTTTTTGGAATAGTAAATTTAATTTGTATTAAAATTTCAAATAATAATTACAATTATAAAAGCTATAAGTTTAATATTGTTGCATGCATAATGTGGTTATTTATAATTTACGAATATTACATAATCTGTATGCATTGTTTGCATTATTTATTTTTCTATATTAATTAAATATAAGTATTATTTATTATGAAAATGATAGCAAAATTTTAATGAAGTAATAAGTCCATGAAATTTGATTTCTACAGTCCTTGAAGTAAATCATAATACTTGTCAATAGCAGAACTATAAGCGAGACATTTTAGAGAAAATAATTATACTTTTTTTTTTGTATTATATATATATTTTTTTTTCTTTTCGATAAATTATTTTTATAAAACTCTTTGGTATAAAAAATATCGATAAACATCTTTAATTAACATGAAAGATGTTAATTTTTTTTACCGCAAATATATTATGGTTCTTTTATGCAAATACAAAATGAATAAAAATGCACAATACTGTGAGTTATACCCATTTTTTTTTGTATGCAAGTATTAAAATAGGAAAATATATAAATAATTTAAAGATTAAATTAATAATTACGTACGAGATAACAATAAGTATTAATCTTTTAAAAGAAAATATAATATTTTCAATGGAATATTTTCTATAATAAAACACTTTTATAAAAATAAAAATTTTTTATGCAATTTACGAGTAAAAAGGATAAAAATACAACATGAATTCAATTCAATTTGATGAGAAATATATGACGGCTAGTCAGTGACACTGCAACTTTTTTTCTCCACATAATCGATACGATAATTACATATATTCAAATTTAAAGAGCACGTGTCGCTATTTATATGAATTATCGTACAAATTACACAATCATAAAAGCTTCAATTTTAATGAAAACATGTCTTCACCACAAGCATTGTACATAAATGAAACGTCATTCTCATAAAAAGATGATCGCAATAGTTTTTATATAAAATCAATTATTAAATATAATAATGATAATTTTAAAACAACTATACTATATATTATAGATTACATTAAATGAAATTCCATGCAGTCAAGCATATGCAATAAATAGTATAGTAAATACATAAATTAACCAGTAAAGCTCATTTTAAAATTTTCAATACTAATATTTCGTGTTATGTTTTTAGCCTTACGTAATACATAATTATTAAACAAGGTAAAAAACTTAAAAAAAAATCTTTAACATATATTTAAAGTGAGTTATATGAATACTCTATAGCCGACTCAATATATTATTACTATAAATAAACAAAAAACAAAACAAAAAGCAAAACAAAACAAAAACGAAATTTTTAATTTAATATACCATCAATAATACATCCTCCTTTCTTTTAAATAAAATGAATGAGAACATAATGATAAAACATTTAGCACAGAATTAGTAAATTTTCATATTAATTTTTTATATTGAAGTTAAAATTAGGAAACCTATAAATATTTAAACATTATCATTGATACGTATATTAGGCGCATTAAATATTTTTTTCTAATATATTATCGTTATATTTAGATATTATAGAGATAGAAAATACTAAAACATTTTTGTAATATATTTTGAAAATACTGATCAAAGTTTTACATTAGTATTACAATATAAATATAATAATAACTATTATTTAATTAGTTCTTTAATTTTAATTGTTATTCAGCTCGTAATTAAATATATTTTTTAACTGGCAATAAAAATATGAAAATAACACTTTTTAAAACGTAGTCGAAGTGATCGTTTAACATTGTATTGGTATAGCCATACGTACAACACAATTGAATTGAAATTTAAAGTATAGAATAAGAATTGCAAGTCTTGATACATTTTCATGAATGATTTATAATATCATACATAATTTTTAGAAACTTTCTATTCTTTTCTTTATAATCTTTTTCTCCTTAATTGTTTACTTTATAACCTTTTACATAATATCTGAAGTTAGTATATAGTTTCTAAAGAAAAAATTTAATTTAATTTTATCAAATTGTTGAAACAAAGAAATATATTGTTGTTTTACATGTAATTGTTTACCTAAAAAAAAAAAAAAAAAAAAAAAAAAAAAAAAAAAAATAAGCGTAATATTGGCTTTGCATTGCTTGATAACTACGTAACAAAATCGATTAAAACTTGTATTATAAATTTAAAAGTACATAGATCCGCCTTGAAATAATAATTTATTCTCTCATAATTTGTATATTATACATACACTGCATTTGCAAATACTTGACACAAAAATTTTATATAGACAGGTTATCATCAAGTCACGTAGACCTGAAAAGTTCATCATTTTACTTTATAAAATGTTCTAACGCGATAGAACATAGCGTCTTTCATTATCTTATAATTTTTCATGAAATAGTAGGTTATTTAATAAATTAATTATTCAGTGGTCGTTACCGAGAACAATCTTAGTATTTTATTTAACAATATAATAACGATTAATATTCAGTATAACAAATTGAGAGAGAAGTTTATATTTAAATATAAATACATATTTTTCTTATTCATCTTGCATATATATATATATATATATATATTATAAAACACATACTATTGTTATTTCAATCTAAGATGATATATCGGCCAGTCACACAATGCTTACACGAATGAAAAATATTAATTTTATTACGTGAATTTCTAAAAATAAAAATTTTTTTTTAAGAAATAGCATGAACAATTTTTAGAGAATAGTACAATATCAGATTATAGTCCAATAACGTTCATCTAGTATTAAATATAAAAGTGCTTTATCTTGATTTATGATAACAGTGTTTAATTAAAGTTTTTATACTCCCTAGCTTCAGCATTAAATATGATATAAAACAATATTTTATGTAATGGAATTAGTAATAATGAAAGAATTATCTAATTCTTAAAAAATGTTTAAGCAATTAAAACAAAGTTCAAAGATGTTCCATATGGAAAATGGAATGTGGCGCATTCATACATTACGCAACTTATAACATCAGTTCGTTTCAGCCCGTATATCATTAAAAATATCATCTTTCTACATTTTTGTTAAGCAATATTTATATCGATTTTTTAATGTGTACGAAAATTATATCTCATGAGAATTTTAATATTTTTGTTGGATGAAATGCACGTTAAGAGCAAATATTATTTTTAAAATATAATAAATTATTTACGAAAATGTACGAACATAAGCTTATACTTTACAGGCAATCGGTCTCATATATTTGATTGTTGTTTTGTTTTGATGG
Organism: Ceratosolen solmsi marchali; assembly: GCF_000503995.2. Classification (NCBI taxonomy): domain Eukaryota; kingdom Metazoa; phylum Arthropoda; class Insecta; order Hymenoptera; family Agaonidae; genus Ceratosolen; species Ceratosolen solmsi. The sequence continues at coordinate 9,509,520 of NW_011948420.1, forward strand.
TTAAATTTCATTATAAAATTAGATTTAAACAGTGAAAATTTTCTTAATCTTCTTTTACAGATAATATAATTAATGGATAGTAGAACGCTAAATACAAAGTAATGATATTTAATCTGTAAAAGCATACGATAATTTATACGAATTACTGCAAGCACATAACACGTTTTTCTTTTTCGTTTTTTTTTTTATTTTCAAAGAAAAGTTTGCTTAGCATATACTGTCATCTTATAGAGATATACATTAATTTCATTACAAAAATACTTTTCCATCGTTAATTTGCAAACTTCGTCCTTTTCAATTCATAAATTTCATTATCCACGATAAGCGATTTTCATCTAACAAGTGAAACATGACTGATTTAATGGAATAAGCACAGAATTATGATTGAAAGCTGTGCCACATGTAGTATAAGATACACATATAATTCTTTGCCGTAAACAAATATTATTGTATTGGATATTTTTTATTTTTTTAATAAAAATGAAGATATTATTATGAATATTATCTTGAAATGGCATAATTACAAATTTATTGAAAATGTTAATATTTTTTTATATTTAATAATCAGTGAAGCAGGATGGCTCAATTATTTGTATAATCGGTAATTCTCTTAAAGAGGAAGAAACAAAGCAATTATTAAAAGTTTTAAATAAATAAGATAAAATTTTAGTGTATCCAAATACGAATTTCAAATGCGATACAATTTGTTTTGATTAAATGATAATAAAACAGTTATCAGCTAATCATTCAAGTACCTCGATACAGAACTTACACATTTTATTAAAAAATAATAAATTTAAAAATATTTTTCATTTGAATATGCTTTTATAGCAAATATACTATCGATATATAAAAAAAAAAAAAAATTATAACCTTACAAAAACCATCGAGTCTAACTTGAATATTTTTCATAAAAATTTTGTTTTTCAATCGAAATTATTTAGAAGCTTGTTTTGAATAAATATTTTTGGTTCACTTAGCATGTGTGTTTTTTTTTAATATTATACAAAATACACCGAATTAGATTTGTACGTCAATTTTTTGTAAATCTCCAGTGAATTTGTAAAATCTACAAAAATAAATTATTGAATAATGATTTTGTTTCTATATAGAATAGAGTTACGAACATCTTCGAAGATTACATTAACCAATTTTTCCAAAGAGTGTATGTTATCATATTTTATCATATATTAGCTTTTTTTTTTTTTTTTAATTAATTTATTTGATTTTACGTGAAATTTAGAATATACAATTTTTTTTATTTTTAACGAAGTTTAGCTTTATTAAATAACTTTATTTTAAAAAGAAATTTAACAATTAATTATCAGATATAAAATGTAGGCTATTTATTTCATACAAAGTACTGTTATAAACTTCAGAATTAATTTTATAACTTAAATACTTCCCGTTTGATATTAATTTACATTTAATGTCGCTTCATTTATAATAAAACAAGAAAAAGTGTTTTAATTATACTTTAATGAATTTTAATAAAGCTAACTTTTAATAAATTAACTGTGTATTTATTAATGTAATGATTCGGCCTGAATTAAAAAAAAAAAAGTATTAAGAATCAGTTGTTTCCTCATTATTTTAAACAATAAAATATAGCATTTGATATAAATTCATAGATTATAATTCAGTAAAACATAAATAGGCAAAATATTTGAAAATATACGTAAAGACCTAGTATCAAGTCTCTCTCTCTCTCTCTCTCTCTCTCTCTCTCTCTCTCTCTCTCTCTCTCTCTCTCTCTGTGTGTGTGTGTGTGTGATACATTAAAAACTAATACATAAATAAGTATTGCTATGCGAGAAAAAAACGGGTTACTATAGTATAGTATTGCTAATGAAAACAATCATAATGTATAGTTCAATACGAGCGATTTTTCTAAAATTGTAAAAATAATTTTTTTCAAATGATGATTTTGATATAAGAGGTGGCGATATCAATGAATTGGCCGGAAATTACAAAATATAATAATAAGCATGGGGAAGTGGACTATTTATTTTAAGATTTCCTTTGATTAAAACAATTTATTTTAAAAGGTGTGAAGAACACTTATTTAAAGAGAATTCCCGAAAATTAAACCGACAATTTTTCCGACAAATTATTAATTTACTTCCTATTGATTTATACGTCACGTACGAGTTTGAGTGCATGCATTCGGTTCTTTTGTTACGTCGATATTTTACTTTAGAAAACTTATAAGGATATATTAAAACAATATTCATTTTCTAATAAACAGTCGAGTTTAGTATTTTATTATTTACTTTAATTGTAATTATAAATCAACATTATATTTATAAATATATCTTTTTATATCGAAGTATTTTTAATTCGGAACCAATTATTTTATTGTGAGAAATGAATTTAATAAGTTTGAATTTAACTACGTTATTGCACGAGGCTGCTATTGTAGTTATAATGTTATTGTTTAATTAAACAAATAATAGCTGTTCTAATATTAAGCCAACTCTTTTCATCACATTTGATTTACAAATAAATTCATAGCTATATACTTTAATAAATTTGTACTCAGTACTGCTTGCCTATATTTAGCAGGAAATTAATATTTATTTAGATATTATGACGAATGCATTGTATTTTCTAAGTAACAAAATAATAAAATGTTACTTTTCAAACTCATTAAGGAATCAGAATATAATATTTTTTTTTTACCAGCAATATAATGCATTTAATGATCGGTAAATTATCAGGTAAATGTTATAAATAACAACGAAAAATATCAAAATTTATAATAAAATTTAGAATACAAAATTTGAACAATAAATGTTAAAAAATATTGTAAAAGAACTCGATAACAATACAATTTTACAATTTATGGATTTATACAATATATATTATTACTTTATTGAAATTATCTGAAAAGTATCTGTACTGTCTTCATCTCATAAAATTTGTTAATCAATTGTGTTTGTTTTTTTTTTTGTCAGATAAATCTACAAATATATTAAAATTTTAATCAACTATATAATATTGTTATTATTCAAATAATAAATTTAATATTTTATAAGAAACAGACAAAAAATTATATTCATGGAAACATTAAAATTGAAAACATTATATCCAATTTCAAATTCTTAAAATGAAAAACCGTTTTACATTAATCTTCTTAAGAAAACTACTTCGTAGTTTTACGTTGATGAATGTTGAAACTTTAACGTTGATAATTCGTATCAAATTTTTTTTAATCTAATGAAAAAAATACAGTAAAAATATAAAAAAAAAAAAATGTTTTTTAATAACATTCGAATATCATATACTTCGAATTAATTTATAATAAACTGATTAATGTCTACTTATCTATTATTTTCGTACTATAAGGTTCTTAATAATACTAATTCAATTGTTCTTCAGTTATATTGGTATGTATCGTTTATAAATGGAGCAAAACAAAGAAATGAAATCGAATTCTTTTCCTTATTATTTCTTAATCACAAGTCTAAGAGAAAAGCATAATAAAAAAAAGTACAACAAAAAATGTGAGTTTGTTTTTCCTAGGAAAATGTGAAAATAGATAGCAAACTTTCAAGTGTGACTTTTCAGATAAACAATGATAGCCTGTACAAGCAATCACAGAATCTATCGAAGATAGAATTTTATCAAATTTGCCAACAACCAAATATTCGCAACAGTGTGCATAGTAGAGAAATTCAAGTTTTATAAGAAAAGGGGCAAAGTGGTGCGCTCTGCGATAATTGAATCTTGACAAATATGTTTGTAATAAATTGTGATACAGATGATAGGAAAGTGTATGTTCGCAATTTTTCAGATAAATAGGAGATTTAAGGAGAAGATAACAGAGAGAAAATAATAAAATGGGAATATGCGCTTATAACTGGACATGTTATGGGTCGTCGAAGGATGACAGGAGGGAGTGTTTGGTAGATATTAGACGAAGAAAGAAGAACGGGAGAATGTGGGAAAAATAAGCAAGAAGAAAAGCAATGTATCAGGAGAAAGGATCACGCAAGAAAGGCAGAAAAAACATGTAAAATGGAGTAAGCAAGAGAAAGGGGTATTGAAAATGGAGAGAAAAACGAAGAATCGAGGATCAAATAAGCGCGCGCACGGTGTAGAGTAAGAGGGGCAAGAGCGAGAGGGAGATGGAAGGACGAGCACATTCAAGGCGGGCGGTCGCTGGCATTCTGGATCAATACTCCCACTCGGCAAGCCAGCAGCGGTAAAAGCACCAGCACCAGCACCAGCACCAGCAACAGCAACAGCAACAGCAACAGGAGCAGGAGCAGGAGCAGGAGCAGGAGCAGGAGCAGCAGCAGCAGCAGCAGCAACAGTAGGAGTAGGAGTAAAAGTAGCAGACAGCAGAGCTTCTCTGCTTCAAAGCTCGAGGGATTAAAGGACTTGCGAGCGAGTTGGTTTCTGCTCGAAATATTGAAACATTATTTACCCCCTCTAGTGTCTACAACTCTCTTATCATTTCTATAGCTAATTTACGAAGTATAAGATACTATGTAAGGGACTGTTACTAACTTCCCTTATGGATCATGCACGACCATTTTAATCTTCTTTCCTTATTTTCACTTAAGATTCTTTAGCTAATGCATTTACGGGAACGAGAAAGCGAGGAAAGGTGTCTTTTGCGCGTCACGACTCTCGCTTCCATGGTGGCCTGCATAATGATGCAAGTGCAATCCGCTGTATCGTATTAATTCTTTACTACCTACTCCTCCGACTTTTCTATGCGAATCTATATAATGAGTTATTAATCAAGCTCCCTATAAAATTCCCATTCCATATTTATTATAAGTTTATTCAGTAGCATTGGTTTATCGTTATTAATAATATTTTAGCGGGAACTGGCTGTTCCGGGTTCAATAATTTAAGACAAACTCGGACATTTTAATAATCTTAAGCGTATAATCATTAAACGAAAATTACTATCTAACAAATACCGTTAAAAAATGTTAAATTAAAAATGTAGTAGACTTATAAACATGTGATTAAAAAAAATTAATTATATTTTTACAAAATGTAAAGTAAATGTTTTCTAGGTTAATCTTCTGCCATTTTTCGTCAATCTTCTGAGAATAAAATAGTAAAGTAAGCTCGCGTCTGATAGTCGTTCAAACCTTTTACTGCAGATTCTTAAAAGATCCTTCGAAGAAAGTGGCCTCAAGCCTGTTCAACTAGAAGAGACGTGCGAAGAGGCAGAAGGATAGGAGAGCACTGCAAGTGATAGAAAATAAAATGAAAAAGGAATATGAGAGAGAGAGAGAGAGAGAGAGAGAGAGAGACAGAGAGAGAGAGAGAGAAGGAAAAAAGTATGAGACGATGTTGGTGCATGACACGGGAGAAAACTTACTCCACATCTCGCGTAATTCATGAAGACATCGAAACCAATCCTGCACCCACTTCCTCTTTTCCTATTTCTTTGCATTGTCTGACATTGAATTTGAATATTTATATTTATAGCGTGTTTTAAGTACTACATCATTTAGTGAATATTTTTTAAACAAAATCTGGTTGTTTCAATTGATTTATCTGGAAAATATAATTCATGTTTTTAACGTACGTCTATTCCATGATTTTTATTTTAAATATTTTTAATTATTAGTATCTAAAGTATTATATTTACGCGTGATTGGATTTTCCTTCCCCTTTGTTAAATCGATATATTTTTACATAATTTTTTAATAAAGGACTTTTTAATTTAAATCGAAGCATAAAAAAAATTAAACTCTATTCCTTTATATGGAATTAAATATTTCTTATGATAATATCTAGTAAAATATTTTATATTCAAATGAAAAGATTTTTTGCAACTTAATATGAAATAATATTAAATAACTGATTCAATTTGCATTAAAATCTTCAATAATTTAGAAATACAATATATTGCATGTATTAGTTAAGAAAATTATAATCTATCCTTTATACAATTTTATCCACTAAGTTTTAAAATATGCAGAAAAAATGTATTATAGAGATATATTCAATATAAGCTTATAGCTATAAGCTAATTATACGTTATTTTTATGAAGTACATAGATTTTTTTTTTTATAATATAAAGCATGTGTTCTTACGAATTAGAAGCTCCAGAATTAAAAATTTGTGAATTATTCAAATATATATATATATATATATATATATATATATATATATACATATATATATATTGATGAAGAAAAAAAATCGAACTACGCAATTGTGATGAATTAAATTATAAAGAATAATTTTGATTTAGAATTTATCGTTAAAAAATAGAAGAGTTTTATGTTACAGTTACTAAAATTAGACACTTAATTTTATAATATAAGTTTAAATCAATTTAACTAGAAATTTAGTCTTAATACTTATTACTGAGTATCAGCTGTTTTAGTTACAGTAATGAAAATTGTAAAATCGTACTCAAGTGATAAAAGCCTAAAAGCAATTTTCAATTGAGCCTCTTTAAAAGATATTTATCAATGTTACATCAAAACGTAACGCGTAGTACTAAATTTCAAAATTGGATGGCTTAATTAATTAACAACAACAACAACAACTACTACTACTACTACTACTACTACTACTACTACTACTACTACTACAAAAAAAAAATAAATATATATAACGTTTAAATTGACACTTTCTATTTTAACACTTTCAAATAGCTTATTTTTTTATTTAACGATATATTTATATGGCATACAATTATTTACTCTTTGTGTATTTCACGATTAATTCGTGTTACATGTACTTATAATTGTAAATCCTAACGTAAGCTAATAAACTTCTATAGTTTTAAATAAAATTAAATAGATAATTAACCATCATTATCGATTATAACACTCTCACTACTTCTTAATCGATCAATTCATCACGCAGTGTTTCAATATATAGATGAACGAAGTGCAACTGGCGTATAGATGAACGAGAAAGGAAACGAATGACGACGACCGCTTCGTTCGGGACATTACGTAAGCTACATCATACATACGATCTCTACTTGGCCTACACGCACGTACACGTCCACGCATTGTTATGTTGGCGCGTGAGTGGGACTGAGTGTGTACGCGTGCGGATAAGAGTTAGCAAACGAGTACGAAGGAACGGGTAGTAGAATTAATTGTGTTGCAGTTGTGTATTATAGCCAACGAATACTTCATCGCAATTTAATCGAAACTCGTACGTAACGAATTCACTGCCAAAGTTAAATGAATAAATTGATGTAGTAACGATTAGTGTTATGGGTTTGCTCGACTGCTTCTGGACGCTGTAATGGGAAATGGACGATGCCGAATATCAGTTACCATACATTGGTCATCAATATTCATAAATATACTATTTACGAGAACACTTCATTTTGATAAATATGCATTTTTTTACGAATTAAGATTTTTTTTTTTTGACTTGCTCTAACTAATTTTCAATTAAACTATCAGTATTTTTATTTTATTTTGTATTTTATTCTTAATATTCAAAATTTCATGGCTTTTACATCTACAATATTATAAACTTTAATAAAATACTTGATTCCTTAATAATTACATAAGCAAATATTCTAAACATTTTCTTTATTTTATAAATATTTGACATTAAATTATAAAGATTTCGTTGAATTTCGTAAGAAGTTTATCGCGATTCGTTCGATCATTTCAATTTATATTTATAAAAAGTCTTTAATATTATTTGAAAGGATTATTGGTAAATATTTAATGTATATCATAAGGGTTAATAGATCATTTAAGAAATAAATAGTCTATCGATGTTTCTCAATAGCCAATTAATTCATTTATCTTTCAAAGAATTCAAATATATGTAAAAATTGCTTATCAAAATCTCATTTTTTAATATTTTTTATTGCTGTATAACAGAGATATACAAGAATATAAAAATATTTACCAATTGTAAAGTAAATTTACAAAAGTATATAAGAATTTTTTTTCAATTACAAATCTTAAATATTTTTCATAGTGAATTATTATATTATTTATATATATATATATATATATATATATATATATATATATATATACGTTCTTCAACATACACGATCACCAAAGATCTATTTAATTTTCTAATAAACATTGTAATATATACTTTTTTACAATAACTTTCCAATAAACATTTGCGTATTGCATAATATTTTATTCTTTAGTTATATATTAAATTTCATAATATAAATATTTATTTAAAATCATTTTATAAAAAAAGTGTTATTTTTAATTTTATATATGTTATATCATACGGCATAAGTTGAATTTATTCTCTTATTTATATTGTTGGTGGTATCACTTGTACAATTAATTATATGTTAAATTAACTGTCATTGGAATTTTAATAATTAAAATTTAAAATTATTACAATACTATTTAAAACGACATAAATAATGAAATTTGTTAATATATTTTATACCAAATTTCAATTAGAAATGAAGTAAAATTTTATTTATAAGGTAATCAAATATTTAAATTTGTAGGGTAATTATTATTAAATATTCAAATATAACACAATAGTTTATAATTTCTAAATGTTTTGTTGTTTTCTAATAAAGTTTACTAGATTGATTTAAATTGGTAAAGTGTAGTAATATAAGATATTTAATTTTTTATGAATGTACATTGTCTATACGGGAACATTTATTATACCAAATTTATTAATTTAATTTAAACATTTTGACGTATAAAAGAGTACAACAATTATCCGCTTAAATGTTAATTGCAAAAATTTATTCAATTTCATTATGAATAGGGAATATAATATAGAGTTATTAATATAATATAGAGTTATAATAAAACTAATATAAATGAAGTATAATGTATGTTCGGGTATTTTGAATTTGTAATATACATTTTGTGCGATGCATTCGCAGAAATGGATAAAAAACAATGTTAATAACGTATAATTATAGAGTGCGATTACTATGATATAAATATGTTATATGTTAATGATTGTATGAAGTGATTGTATGGTCTCATATGATATGTAGGTTAAATAAATATTTTATTAATTGTTAAAAACGCAGGTTAATTAATAGATATTTAGAATCATGCAAATTTATACATTAAATATCAAAAATGGTTTAACATTTTATAGGAGAAAAAATGATTCCAATAAATATTAATATATTTGTACATACTGAATGTTATAGGTTCTTGAATTTCTCATATTCTTATTTAAAATTGTTTGCAAATTTTGAAACAAATTTTTGGTTGTTGTTAAATTCAAGAAAATATCTACTTTTGACAAAGTAGAACAATACGAATATTATCAAATATATGAAATTTTAGAATAAAAGCATTTATTAGAATTTGTAGAATTTAATTTTTTCAAGGAACTAATAAAGAATAAAAGACTAAAAATATTTTTATTGTTTAATATACCAACTGAATATAAAGATGAAACAAAGCATTGCGATCATTATCAAATTCTCTTACAGAATTATTATTATGTGACAGATTAAAATTTGATTTTAATTCATTTTTAATCTTATTTAAGACCAGTGCAAAATAATATTAATTTTAATATTTCATAAATACTTTTATATTATTGATATAAATATAATTGACACGATATATACATTACGTGTGTTAAGAACCATATATATATTAAAAATCTTTTTCACATAAACAAATGTAATAATTATTTTAAATGCAAATTTTATAGTTTTGTAAAAAGTTTGAAGTTTATGCAAACTACGTAATAAAAAATTTTACTTTTGCAAAACCGTTAGAAAATATGTATTATAACAAAAAGATTTTTTTAAAATCATTTTGTTATGCTTCCAATTATAAATAAAAAATTATAATGTAATTTGTTGAAATATAAAATATTCACCTTGATCCATCTTGTTATTGTTTATATCAGAGTATCAATATTATCGAGTAAAAATGAATATCGTTAATACGATAAAATATTATAGAATTATTGATTATAATTAAAAAAAAGAAGGATCTCTCTTTCAATACTACTTGAGAAAGTATAAAATGCATTACTAGTCTGTGAAATCCTATTAAATTTGTAAAAATACGTATTTAAAGAAAATTAATAATTATTCTGGTTTTAGAGCTATACATTACATAAATTACACTTAACTAAATATTTATCGTTTTTGAATACATTATCATACATTATTTTTTGATATTTTTAATTTTTCAGTTTGACCAGAAAATTACATGTGTATAATAGAAAAAGTAAAAACATTTATATCTTTAAGGCCATAATGATATCGTAATATTTAATTTTAATTTCACGTAACTCTTTAAGTGCTTATGCGTTAACAAACGCTCATATCTTTTTCTGTAATATTTTAACTATCAATATTAATAAAAATTACACGAATCAGCATATTTGTATTGATTTGTATTGACTATTCAATTTTTTCATGACTTTTTAATATACCTCAAGCATAAAATAATTGAAAAATTAAAATTGTTCAATACATCTGATTATTTTGTGTTCTCTTACACGTTATTTTACATAAGATTTTATTGTATTGATTTTTCAATCATATTAGAAAACTATTTTCCTATACTTAAAACTTTTATTATCCTATTTAATACTTTATCAATAAAAAAAAAAAAAAAATCATTTAGTAGTACTAGACTATGAGCATTAATAACAAATACAAGATGTAATTATCTACTTATATGCACAAATATTAGACACGATTTTTTATATATATTTTTTTTCATTAATTTTAAAAATCCATTGGAATATTAACAATTACAACACTTGCTACCGTATTGTATTTTGAAAATAGTTATTTTCTTTGTTATACGAAATATGTATGTCCCGTTATAAGCAATTTTTATAAAATTTTTATATTATATTTGGTTTTTGTTTTTGGTTTTAAATAATGTTGGATTTTTTATTGTTCATAAAACATGGTAAATTGGAATTTATTGTAAGAATCTATTATATGAGAATCTGCAGCGTTTAATCCATTTTTCTTTTGTTACGCTCTATATTATTGGACATACATTCTTTGTATAAGAATAGCACAATGTATTTTTATTTTGTATACTCTCGCGTAAAACGAACATTGTCTATTTGTAGGCTATTATGTAAGTATGTAACATATTAACATAAAAATAAATATATATTTTTTTCTGAATGTTTCATATTTTATATAATACGATTTCTTATTTAGGTTTATTAATTTTATTATAATATGTATATTTTATTCTTTGTTTATTGGAGAAAATATTTATTAATTTGTTTTTAATGTGTCAATGTTAAAATATTAAACTTATGTACATAAATATCAGTTAAACCACTGCTCTGTAATTTACAATCGTTTCGTAGGAAAATAAATATAGTCATTACTACCTTTCATCATGCTATACGTAAACGCATGCGTAAAAACACGTAGCGTCCATGTATGCGTATCTTGGTATTGATAATGAGCTAGTTTATTAATACGGTTTCACTACTATTTTGTCTCACATATAATTATTACATTACATTCGTCATACAAAGCGCAATTGCATTGAATTTTAAGAATATAATATTATATCGTTCTAATTCAAAAAAGATAATTAAAATGTATATCAATAAATGGTGGAATACTTTGAAAAAATATGCAGGCACAATCTTTGTATTATAATTCTTATATAATATACGATTTATTTTTATAAATACAAACGCTAACAAAATTTTTCATACTCAATTTTTTTAGATTCCACAGTTTCAATGCAATAGTAATGACATTAATGAAGAATACTATAAACTTGTACAAAAATTAACTTGTACTGTTCAGTAAATATATGTATGCCCAGTGATAGCACTATTGAAATATTATTTAATAAATAATTATTGACCCAATTAGTTATATTGAAAGTAAATGTATAAATGAACTTTAATGATTGAAAATCTGTAGTTGTAGCATAGCAGTATCACAACACATTATTCACTTTATTACTAATACTTAAAACGATGAAATATTTTGGATTTAATTGTATCAATCAATCATTATTAAATGTAATAATATATATTAATATTGTTAACTAAACGTGTAAATGTCTATGGCATTACTATTAATATTTTTAAATATCAAGCTTAGATACAGTTATCGAAAATATATATTATATGTATAAACAAATAACGATTACTAAATTTAAGTAATTCCATCCATTATGTATACATGAAATATATATATATATATATATATATATTGAACGTAATTATTAAAATTAATTTAAATATTTCTTTGAACTATATTTTTTAACGATTACATTAATATTTTTTAACGATTACATTAATTAAAAGTTTTAATAAATCGAAACTCCAATGTATTCATACTGCAGTTTTTTATCTTAAGATTCTGCTCCTTGAGAGGTATAAAAAAACAAAAATACTACATATTTATAATTGTGTAATACATAAATCAAAGTACTAAATTGAGTTTGTTAAGAATTTTAAAGCGATAATTATAATGTTCTTATTTTTTAAATATTTTGTTTCCACGTGTTATTTTATTTAACATGTAAAACAAATGTATTTTATTTTTAAATGGTTTTTAAAATTTTCAAAATATATATGCGAAGAGTAAATACCTGTAATGAAATAAAATGTATTCGATTAAAAAATTACTTAGAAAGTATTGTTCAAAATTTTTTTGCCTTTCATTAAAAAAAAAAAAAAAAAAAAAAAAAAAAAAATATCTTGTTCAGAAAATTTTTTTTCTATTCTTACAACTTAATAATTCTTAAAAGAATTGTTTTGCCATTAATAAGTAAGCAGTAAAATAAATGCACAAACATAAAACGATTTCGTAAAGTGCTATTATACAATAAAGTGAAGGAACTGACACGTGGTCGCACACTATTATCATGTGATAATCTGATAAGAAATTTTTACCAAAAACTATAGCCTGTTGTTATCGCCAAGACTATAAATGATGTGTATATTTTGAGTTATTTTGATGTTTGTAGATGATTTTATTTTTAGTATTGCGTTGACTGCCAATGAAATTTAGTTCAAGACATTTAAGAATTTCAATTAATTCAAAGATTTATTATTTAAAAAGAAGAAAAAAACCAAGTTAATTTATTTTGTGAATTTATCGGATTGTTCAGAAGAATTTCATATGATTTTTAATACTGTAAAAAAAAATAATAATATAATTGATGCAATAAATATAATAGAATATTCGATACTTATTAATACGTATTTCAAATGCATAATTGCAGTTTAGCTTTGAAGTATTTCTCGCTTCTATTTGGATATTACTTATAAATTATGGATTAAAATTCAATCATAATAAAACATAAGAATATTTTTAACATAATATTTCATGGAAAATGGAGTTAAGTGTTTGCGGAGTCTTATAATGGATACGTCATTAAAAGCTCTAAGCGTTAGTTAAATTATATCAATTTGAAATTTTAACGCACCACGGAAATCTAACTTTTAGGTTATGTCGTGATATATAAAATTTATTAAATTAACCGTTAAGTAGTTTGTATTATATATTTAGAAACTTCGAAAAATTAGTTTTGTATACACTGAGTCATTGTGCAAATGCCGTTTCAATTAAAAATTTGTTTTGTATCAAGATATTTGTAACAATAAGTATATTTCCGATATAAAAATTACAATATCATATTAAATTAATTTGTTTTAGAAATTCTGTTTGAAAATATTCTTATAAGTTGAGTATATATCTTACTTCAGGATATATCCGTCTATATAATAATTACTTACCGAGGATAACCACCGTTGCTAAGGTTAAAACTCATTTCAATTTTTGCGGCAGATTCGATTTCTTTTTTACTTTTTTTTTTTTTTTTTTTTAATTAACTCTTTAAAATTCTTTATGTGCTAAATGTAATATATATTATATATTATTTTTTAGCGGAAAAATTTCGTAAGAATTACAAAATTTTAATGCAATTTAGTGAATTCAATGAATTTTAGTTTTATCCTTTTAGAAAATCTTATATTCATGATTGTACTTATTTATTTCAGTAGTACAATCAAATATTATCATTCGTTATTAGGAAAATACGATGATGTGCCAATAAAAGATAAAGAAAAAAGAAGAATATCTCCACATTTACAATTGTCATCTGAATATTTTGAATGCACTGTAAAATGTTATTATTTTCAGTTCTCTTATTCATATGTAATTGGTACATACTGGAGTCGAATCATTAGGAAAGGTAAAGAGAAAGAGATCATGGCCATTCACATCATTGAAGAAGTGCAAATTCCGATGACCGCTGCATAAATCTAGGAAAAAAGGTAGGCCAAAAAAGCATATCATATGTAAAATGTCGATGTGTGAGCAAACGATGAAAAAGGAGACAGAAGAAGCACATGCCAGTTTATTGTTGCCGGTGAATGACACACATCGATACGTAAGTACCAATACATGAGAGCGATAAGCCAACTTGAAGTGAACAGTTGCTCTTCTATGCACTATTGTGAATGACAATACTAGTACTTTTCTGGATCGATAAGTGTGATCTACGATCATACATGGATGCATTTCGAGCCATCTTCCTGTTCTTGTTCGTTGTCTTTTGCCGTTACAAGGGATCGTATGAAATAAGAGATTTGAAAAAGTTGTTGTTTTAGGATGGAAAACGAGATAGATAGTCTCAATAAAATCGGCTTTACTATTAGCGAATAAATGCGATTTACAATATTATTGGCAGCTGTAATTGCTCTCAAAGCTTAAATTTTCTTTATTATTAATGGATAGATTTACTAGACAGGCATGTGTAGGCATTATTGTGAGATTTATAATTTATAATTTTATGGTATTAGCCAGACAAGATAAGCATATTTTTAGACATATATTTGATATATGTATCAATATAAGGAAAATACTTTATATACTTATGAAAAAAAAAATTATTATGTATTTATAGATACATATTTCTAATTTAAGATCATTTTAGATACATTACGTTTAAATTTATAAATAATGAAACAAATTGAAATTATGATAAATAAGCTATTCCAAATATAGTATATCTTATTAAATGGCAAATGAATTTAATAATAAATACACTCAATTACACAATGTAATGGATTATTTTTAAAATCATTGTAAGCTTTATATTATGTAATATGTAATATAATACAGATGTTAAGCGATTTGAGACATTTATTTGAATAACTAATTTGACACTTATACAATTAATACGTGTTTTTAATTTCTTATTAGATATTTTATGAATTGATTGTCAGCTTCTGAGGCGGCATAAATAAAATTTGCAATGAATATAATGCTTCCTGCGATAAATGGAGGTTTAGAAAAAGAAAAAATTCAGTCAAATTCCTTTAACTAAAAAATATTTGCTTTTTTATATTTTGGATTAATTACACAATGTGTGCAATGATTGCAATATAATACATCAATTGTATAACCTCCAATATTAACTGATTAATTAAAAATATTTTTATGCATATTTACGCTTGTGGTTTAAGCAATATTTTTTAGGAATTAATATTTTATTTTATTGTGAAATATTTTGGTATTATATTCACTAAAAATAAATAGTGATTGAAAGACTCGATTAAATTTTTATTATAAATATATTATACTTGCAACTTATAAAAGAATATAAATTCCAAATGTTGTTTTGGAAATTAAACTTGTAAATTATTAACTGTTCATCTGATTTGACACATTTGTAAATAACAAAAGAATAAAAATAGGAATTAGTACATCTTAGCCGTTTCACTAATTTTGAAAGTAAATAATTGGTATTTATGGATTTTTATTATGAAAAAAGACAATTTTAAAATGCAATACAGCCTCTATGAATTCATATAAATCTAGATTGGACTCATGAAAAATGAATGTTAAACGAGTATTTTAATTAAAAATATATGAATTTTTTGAAATAAAAAAATTAAACTGTTATTTTGAAATTAATTTTATTAGATTAAAATTTCATTAATATGTTTGATTTGTCACAGTATATTATATTTTGGCTATAAAGAATTTATTGATTATTTGGGTCTCCAATTTAAAAAATCATTTCAAATCAAAGGATGTTGTGAATTATCGGTTAATATAATTAATAACCTAATTAGATGTTTTCTAACTTTTTATTACATTTATTTTACAATTCTCCATACTCAGTAATTTATTTCATATTACATATATATATATATATATATATATATATATGTATGTATGTGAAATATACGTATGTTTATTAAACCTTTTGTAAAAAATAGGGGTCAGTCTTATGAAACTTAACAAATTTTGAATCTTGAAATTATTTTGAAAATAAACCTTTAATCTATGAGCAATTAAAGTTCAATGTATGAAAAATTATATTTATAAATCGTAAAATTTGAAATCCTTATTTGTGGTTTATGAAATGTAATTATAAATATAATTACAATAGCATTAATGTTTAAATAAGCGAATACTGTAGATAATAATTTTTTTCCATGTTGAAAGTAATAACACTTACACAGTAAATCCGAGAATGTTTATATCGATTAAATAATCCATGAAATATTAATCGAACGATAATAATAATAATCATACAACAATATTATATATAAGTCAGTATAGTAAATGATAGTGTATTGAAATTATGTGAAATAATTGTGTTCACTAGTGCTTGATTCGAACAATACAGGAACATTTGTTAGATAAAAATACAATGAGATAATTATTCACTAAATACACTTATCCATGACTATATTGATTATTTAAGAATGGGAAAAGAGAATTTTTTAAAATATTGTATCAATTATCTAGATCAATTAATTTCTAACTACAACATGAATAGGCGTAAGGCGCCTGCATTTAAAATCGGACGTCATCTACGTCATTGTTTATTCTGCCTTGTGCAGACAGAATAGCGGTAGCACCTTCGATTTACAGCGTCACTTCAGGCGAGTCTCGCGTGCCTTAATGGTCGAACTTTTCATCGAATTTAGATCGCATCTTCGTCATCCGTGTTACGTAAAACCATTAAGCAAGTGTATTCCTGATGCGTCAAATCCCGCCGCGTTTTTCACATTCCACTCGACGTCATTTGGTGAAATAGTTTAATTATCAACTCGGCAGAGCATCAATTTTTTTCTTTTATTCTCAACGAAATTATTATTATTAGTTCCAAACTCTAGAATAATTATCCAATATTCTCTCTATCGTCAGTGCTCGCTATAATAATTGAAACATTAAAATTGATTCTACGCTAATTTTGAAATATTATTTGCATTTTATTTGCGAATCTTGACTATGATCAAGAAAATTTCTTTTCAATTAGAATAAATTGGATTAGCGGTTCAATAACTTATTAAATCCTAGCTGCCAAAAAAAAAAAAAAAAAAAAAAAAAAAAAAAACACTCACCGACGATGCATCCAAGAATAAATTTATGTAAATATCAAATAGCTAATACATTATTTATTTATGTATCTGTTTTGAGTATTAACAAGATACGCGAGGTCAACACCTCAAATAAAGCCATTCCATATATACCTACTTAGCTATGACAGATGTAATTATCTCAAATATCTAATTTTCAAAAATACTAAATAAAAAAAAAAAAAAAAAAAAAAAAAAAAAAAAAGGCATTTTAATTAAAAATATTTTTCTTAATTAAAAATATTATTGACAATTATTCATAATTTTCGTACGACTAAGGTCAATTGGTAACATAAGCATAATAGCTTATAGCCATTGGTAGTAATAAGCAAAATATTATTGTATTCCAGTGTGGTAACAGCAACATTTTCCCGATAAATCTATTACGCGTCGTGATATGTGAGTTGGAAAAAATTGCGTATAAATATGTACAAGTACACGTTGTTGATGTAGTAATCGGTGCTTGAAAATAAAACTCCCTGTAAAGGTCAGAATTGTTCGGATAAATACAGTTCTTGACTCTGACTAATAAAGTAGTAGATTTTCCACGTACTTCCCTGTGAGATAGAGTAGCGCTTCAGGTTATTTGTTGGGTATACTTGCTTATTTAGGTGACCGTCCTAAGTTTTTGAACGCATAACCACAAAGTAAAAAGCCACAAGTTTCCGCTTAGGTTTAACGTTGTACAGCAATTAGAATATTTATTATTATAAAATTCTATAATAGCTTATTAGAGAATAGAAAGATAATTTCATTGGTACTGCTGCAACATGCCGAATAGATATAACTTTAATAATAAGATAAAAGAATATATTTAAATAAATGCTTTTTGTTTGTTTCAATTTGTGCTTAAGATCAATCATGTTTAAGGAAGCCGCAAGTTGGTTGGTAATACCTACTTATAGTTATAAACATCTTTACAAACTTTTATCGGTTATTTGTCACGATATGGGTATTTTAATTTTATATTTCATTATTTAATTTTTTGGTAAGCGTATATTCCTTGATTAAAAAGAACATTTCCATAGAAAAATCATTTAATGCTTATGCAGACAATTTACGTATTATAGCAGTTCGCACTTTTGTTACGATAGATAAGTATTTTTATCACTTCAAAAATAAATAACATTCAGCTGTTTAAAATAAAGAGAATGTTAAAGAGTATTCAGTGGTTACTGCTTAAGACTAATATGTATTATAGTCTGTCAATAGTTTTACACTATTTCTTTAATGAAAAATCATTATATATTTATATATTATTGAAAACGCATATTGTTATAAATTTGACACAACTAGGACATTAAAATATCATATATGTACCAGATCCACTAGCAAGTATTATTTTAAAATGTATTTTAAAATTATTTTAAATTATTAGATTATTTTAAAAAGTAAACTATAATTTTTTGCATAGAAAAAAATGTCAAGATATAAAATAGCTGCTGTATTAAATAAATTTAATAATTTATAAAACAATGGTTACAATTAAAGTACATTTTCAACAACTTCAACAGATAATACTGTCCTTCGTGTTCTACCGTATCGACTGCTTATCAATATATAAAGTTTTCATTAAAAATAATTCCATTTATAATAAAATCATGCTTAATTGTTCATTACGGTTAAACAATGTATTATTTTAAAAAGTTATTAACATAAATAACATAAAGATAATTAGTGTTGTTCTAAAACAATATGGAAGTATAAGTATTTAAATTTAATTAACTCGAATTTGAAACAAACAATTAATTATAAAATTTTCTAAGAATCGCGAATTAAGAATTTTGTTAAATTTTTATAGAATATCAAGAACTTTGGTTATTATATTTATATTAATGAAAATACGTATAATTAAGTAAACTTGAAAATAATATTAATTTACATTAAAATTGTACAACCTTCTTATTTCATATAATCTATCTTATAATATAAAATTATACGAAATATCGAATCAGAATTTTATTTAAATTATCACTTTATACGAAATCGATCATTATTATAATATTATAGGTCTTTTTATTTTAAAATGTAATCCATTTATCCGTTTAGTGTGGAAAGAATCTTATTATTTGTTGTTATATAAAAATCATTAATAAATCGTTTTTTAGTATATTGTTATTATTATTATTATTATACTTCGATTATGTCAAATTGAAATACAATTAAATTATGATATTTTAATGTATATAAAAAAATTTACTTTTACAATACTGCTTACTTTTCTGATACAATTTCAAAATTCAACTTATTATATAAAGAAGTTTTATATATAAATATGTTATACAGTTGCAAAAAGCGCAACCACGTGGTAAGTACTTTCATAAGTGACTGTCACAAGCAACGTAGCAGCCGCTAAGTTCATGTGCATTGTAGTGTATGCTCCAAGTATATAATCAACCTTAAATTAAACTACTTAGTGTTGCACGTGCACCTACAATCAATGATATCATGTATGCTTCGCCAGATAATTTTGAAAATCACTTATCTAACAAAATTATAAATATAGTACAATTATTATTATGATTCTTTCATAAGATTTTTAATCGTATACATTTTTCCAATTACATTACATTATTATAGATTATTGATATTAATATTGTATATATTGATTTGAAATATCTAGTAGTAAAAATTTAATTATCTACAGTGCCATTATAATATGCATTATTTGAAAATATTTAAAATAGAGCGCGCGTGTATGCGTGTGTGTGTGTGAGTGCGCACGCGTGTTAAACAATATTTAAATAAGATTTATAGTAACATTATTCATATCTTATTAACAAAGTATAGACTGCGAGGTTTCATTTATATTTTTGTTGATATGAAGATGTAAAAGATCCATCTTTAAAATTTCATAATGCAGCGAATTAAAATATTTTCCTATTACTTTTTAATTTAAAACTCGAGCATGAAAAAGAATAATGCATGTTGTGCTGAATATATGTTAGGTTTGAAAAAAGACTCATTACAGATATTATCTAAATGCACTATAATTTGTCATTATTTTATGTTACTGGACAATTCTGAATGCAATTTGAAAAAACCCCTTCGATTACGTTTAAAACTCAAAATCTTACTATTCTCATATACTACAGAAATTTTATTATGTACAAATAAAAAAAATCATTAACTTTAGGTAAAACCGTTATAAATATATTTATGAAAGTGAAGATCTCATTATTA
Source organism: Ceratosolen solmsi marchali (assembly GCF_000503995.2). Taxonomy (NCBI): domain Eukaryota; kingdom Metazoa; phylum Arthropoda; class Insecta; order Hymenoptera; family Agaonidae; genus Ceratosolen; species Ceratosolen solmsi. The sequence continues at coordinate 9,530,020 of NW_011948420.1, forward strand.
TTTTTAAGCATCATTTATTACACATATATTAAAATGGCCTTGATATAATAATTAATTTAGTAAAATAAATATAAGTAACATATAAGTTCTCATAAGTCAATACTTGTAATTAATTAATTTTAGGACCTATAGATTATACTACAAATATAGGATTGAAATACTGTTAACAGTTTAGTTTATAAAAACTTGCAGTAATATTGTAATGTATTTTATAATAATATACTATTAAACTATATAAATTTAAATATTTTTAGAAATAAAATTAATTAGTTTTTATAATGGGCAGCTAAGAAAATATGCTGATAAGTTAACAAATATTATATAAAATACTTTCATTTTCAGAAATTTGAAAAAATTTTTCATTAATAAATTTTTACTTAAATTGTAAGTCATAATTATAACCTTAAAAGATTATGAAGTAGTTTCTTAAATTAAAATATTATTCTACTTGCATGATGGAAATAATAGTTTCATCGTCATCTATCAGGTCATTCAAGGCAAACCAAGTGAAAACTACTTGTTGCATAATTGAAACTTCGCAGAATGATTTATTTAAGTTCATTTATGTAGTAGAAAGTTTTAACGTTAATAATCAATTTATTTGTTTTGGTTAATTTGTAAGATGATAGAAGTATTTATTCATCTAATAAGAGTGGACAAGTTGCAATTCTTAATAATTGAAATTTATATTAACATTGAAATATTTTCAAATTAATTTATAGCAAATAATATATAATTAATAGTACATTTATATGATTATAAACTATATAAGATAAAATTAATGATTTTTTATATAATATAAATCTATTTTCAGTTAAGTTCAATATCTTAAATTACTTTAGAATAGAATCACAATTCCAATATAGATTTAATTAATATAGACATTACAATTTTGATTATTAATTATTTATATTTAATTGCAATCGAGTACTTTATAGAAATAATTTGATACAAAAAAAAAAAGTTAATGGATAATAGACAGCTGAATTTAATAAAATTATTTTCAATTTGGACTTCTAATTAAAATTGAAATTAACTTCAATCACATGAAGTGTAATAAAATAGGTTATGTTCACAAGGTCTTGTTTCATCTAGAGGATTAAGTTTTTTTCCTTTTTTCAAAATATGCAGAAATAAATTTTATTTTTATATTTGTTACAGTAACAAATATATTTATAAATGTTTTAATTTATTTATTCTGCGTCAAATGTAAATGTATATTATTAAATTTTTCTTAAAAATAATCTTCTAAATTTTCCAGACGTTGTGTATTCTTCTTATCCAATGCCAAAATTAATTTTGGTATATTCATTTATATTGAAATGAAAGTGAGAGAATCATTAATATTTAATCGAATTTTTGTGGGTATTTTTGTAGAAACTATCTTTGTAAAAAATTAATAGATTGGAGTAGCTTAAAATTTACATTTGTTTCGATATTAAATATATTATATTAAAATATATATAGACGCTACACAGTATACATTCTAATTTTAATTACTAACTCTTTAGTAAAGGGCCTGCTGCCCATAAATAATAAAGGTACAATCACAAAATTAATTTTTTAGAACAATCGGCATAAGTACTAACCTTTGAGCTCTGGAAGTTGTTGTAGCATAACGTCCTGCGAATTACGATAGCGGGACGACCCTTGAGACTTTTTAGATTTTTTCTTAAGAGAACGCTTAGCAAAAGGATCTATCCGATCCACAAATGTCGCTGTTGATGACATGGTGGACTTTTAAATGGAGGCACTGTGGGTGCTGGATGGGTAGCCTATTTATACGACACTGTGCTCGTACCTCTCCTACTCCTTGGTTGTGTTAGCTAAAGATGACTGGGTCCATCCCTGGAGCAGATGGTGAATTCAACTAGCGATACGTGACTTCGGAAGCCAGAACTGCACTATTCACTCACACGATTTAAAATGAAACCAAAGCACTTGTATTAACATACAACCAACACTCGCTTACCCCAAGAGGTACACCATTACAGACTCTTCGTAACACTTGGATTAAACCTCTTCTTTATTCCACAATCTTCTGCCTCTGTACTTAAAAAAGATCCGAATTAGCTACACTTGTGCTTTTAAAGAGCATCTGCTTTCTTTTCATGGATAAATTGTAGAAGACGGTTGCGAGGTGATTAAAACGATGAAAAACAAGGCGTTGTCACGGCGGCTGTGACGACGAAGTCTGGAGGTGAATCGTCGTTAATCGTTTCTTCGTACGTTCTATATATCCACGTCTCCTTTACTCTCCCACAGCTCTCGTCGATGTCTTTCTCTCTTTTGCTTGCCGGTTTCCTTTCTCGGGAAGCGGTCACGCGGTGGTCCCAGTCGCTATCCTGAAACCGAGAGAGTGAGAGACGGGCTTAAGAAAAAAACGTAAATTTTCCAAAACCCCCAGGAGTACATATATAGTCGCGTACTCCAGACGCTCTACCCTCTGGCGGGCTCTCGCTAATACACACACACACAAACAAGCGCGCGCGCACGCACGCACATACACGCAGTCAGTCAGTCAGTCTCTACCTCCCTCCCTCCCGCCAGCCTTTCAGCCGAATCACACTCGCTCACTCTCTCTCTCTCTCTCTCTCTCTCTCTCTCTCTCTCTCTCTCTTATTTTTCGAGAGAAGAGAAGAGAGGTATGAGCGCGTTTGAAGTGCGCGCGCGTATAAGCAACACACGGGCGGTCCCCGGCGCGTTTCTCCAGCCTATGGATATAACGTTGTTGCGACTTTCCTTTGCCGCTTAGAGAGTGTAATTATTGTACACGCGCACTTACACCGGGCGGCGATGACTTCCTCCCCCGCCGGAGCCGTCGCCACCTACTCCTTCTTTCTCGCGGCTACGCGCGCATGTATCGAAGAGTTACAAAAGAAAGGAAAAGCGAAAAATGACGAAACTGGAAGATTACCACTATTTCTCCAAAGTAAGAGGCGTGCGCGTCCTTCTACGATTTTCCACTTCTGCGCGCACGTGTCCTTTTTCTCTTCTCTCGCTCACTTCCTGGTATTACTTTTCCTTGACGCGCGCGTGTTTGTAGCATTAAAAAGTGCGATGCACAACCATCCGCAACTGTAATGTATTATGTAGAGTGCAAACGCGACTTGTTAACGGAATATACGTGACGTGAGTTCCGCACCTATGTATGCATATACGCATGTATGTGTGGTGCGTGCATGCGTGCGCGCGGGCCCCTCTGAGTACGTACGCGCGCAATTAACGCTTCGTTTTTTCTTCCTCTTCTTATTATTATTATTGTTGTTATTATTATTATTATTATTATTATATTTTCTTCTTCGTTTTTTCTGTATGTCGCGAGAAGAAGCGCGCAACCATGCAACACGCACACGTAAACGGAAAAGCTCTGGGTATAACGCGCGCGTGTATAGTGTTCTTTTCGTCTGTTTCTACGGAACGAGAGAGCGAGAGAGCAAGGGCGAGAGAGGGAGGAAGAGAGAGAGAGAGAGAGAGAGAGAGAGAGAGAGAGAGAGAGAGGGAACGAGCTGCTACGCAAACGCTGCTGCTTTCATTTAACGACGATCGAGGCGCACGACAACCGCCATCAGCTGCGAGCAATGGCGAGCAGCAGCTCCACTCATGTTTTTTTATTCTTTGTCCTCTTCTTACCCTTCCCGGCACACTTAACTTCCACGCCGACGACACCTTACGAACACATTCAATATTAAAAAAATATATCATATATAGTATATAATATATATTACATATGTACACGCAAATCCAAACACTCACACGCACACACGCACATATATATATATATATATATAATATGCGTGCGTGTACGTGTATTTATATACATTTATTTATACGCACGTATATATATATATATATATGTATTATTAACACATGTTCTCTCTCACTCTATCTCTCTCCCCCCGTCACAATCTCCCACTCTCTCTCTCTCTCTCTCTCTTTCTCTCTCTTTCTTTCTCCCCCTACTCCCTCGTTCAGACTCGCTCGTTCTCTCTCTTTCTCTCTCTCTCTCTGTTTCTCCCACTATCTCGGAAGTAGGAAGGGAGTTAGGAAGATCGCCGTGCACCAGTTAACTATGACCAACTGCACCACCTCGTCCACGGAACAGAAATCAAGACGGTAGCAGTGGAGGCAATCGTATCGAGCGACAGACGGATGCTCGCCAAGAGTAATCGAAAATCGTGCACTAATGCAGGCAGTCTGTTTTCTCGACACGGCAGCAGCGCATGTGGGCGAGAGACGACAAGAGCGGCAGCGGCAGCGGCAGCGGCGGCGGCGGCGGTGGCGGCGGCGGCGGCGGTGGCGGCGGCGGTGGCGGTGGCGGCGGCGGCGGCGGCGGCGAAGAAGATGCCTCTTACTCGCTTGTTCCGCGATATCTCTATCTCCGTCTCGTTCTCCTTTTAGATTTTCTGGCACTGTTCGGTTGAGTTGTGGAACTTTGACGCTTAGCGCCGTCGGAGAGGATAACGGCAACGATGGTCAGTGGAGCTCGATCGACGATGATGGTGACGGCGTCGAGGCGCGTCCTTGCAACATATCAGTTGGAAGTAGTCGCGAGAGTCGTATCACGCAGTCATGAAGCGGCCGCACTTTACGAGAAGGCGCAAACGAAGCAACGGTGGCCCTTCATTTTCTTTTAAACCAAACTGGCGCGCCTTTAGGACATGGGCGGGCTTCGC
>NW_011948420.1:9534705-9560841 GCF_000503995.2 Ceratosolen solmsi marchali
TCTTTCCCTTCCTCCTCGCCCTTTCTCACTCACTCACTCACTCACTCACTCACTCACTCACCCACCCACTCACTTACTCACCACGAATACACACACGCGCGCGATCTCTCTATTTCCTCAGCAATCGAGGAACACCTCCTCGGGAGCGGTTTCTTCAGGAGGTGACGTACGTATAACCTCCTGAGCTACGCTGGCGCAGCTACTGCTGGGCTAAACTCGCGGCTCTACTCTTCTTGGTTAAGACACTACATACGCGCACGGGAAATGCATACTGTCTTCGTGTGCGCGTTGTCCCTGCGTTATGTGTGCCTACGCACACTTACGTACGTATATTTTCGGGTGTTCCTAGTATAATGTACGAGTCGCGGGCGGTGGAGCGGCTTCCCTTCTTCCGTCCTTCTATCAATCGCTCTCTCTCTCTCTCTCTCTCTCTCTCTCTCTCTCTCTCTTTCTTTTCCTTCCTCCCTCCCAACCACCCACCCTTCCACCCCTCGATCTATCTCTCTCCACTCACTTGCTCGTGTAAGTTTTCAGTTATTAACCCTTAGACTTTACTCTTTTGTTTTTATAGAACTACACTATGATTCGACTTCTCGTCACTTCATTTGCCTGTAAGTTTCAAGCAAATGTTGGTGTTAGCGCTGTCGCGATATCACATTTAAATATAGCGGGTGTAATTGCGAATCTTAGATCGCCGTTGTCCTACTCTTCCTCATTCGTGCTACTTCTCTCTGTCTTGCTCCTGTCGTACTATAGTCACACACGTACGCGCTTACGTCGCGCGCCCGCGCGCGCACCAAACGTACGACTAAGTCGCGTATGCATATATGTCGCATAGAGGGCAATGTTTCGTTTACGTTTGTGTGGGTTCGGTAGTGTCGCCCCCTTCAATTTATTGAAAAACACCCGTTCTAAAAGGTGTATTTGTGAAATTGAATGTGCATATCAAGGCGTTTAATGCTAAATTTCATACGTCGAATTTTCCGTTTGTATCAGGAATTTTAGTACTTTCGTCATAAGTTTTATCAATTACTGGCCAATTTTTCTGTTCAATTCTTAAAGCAAACGGGCAAATGCAATTCAATGTATATCGTCTCTTTTAACGGCAAATTTTTACGGCCAAGGCCTTTATTCGCTTCGAATACTATATATATATATATATATATATATATATATATATATATATATATATATATATATAAAATAAAGAGAGAAAGAGATAGAGGTAAAGATGAGAAGAGCGTAAAATCGAATGTAAAATCGTCGTAATATTTTTAATTATAACATTGAGAACTACACTTTGTATTTTTGTTTGCATTACAGAATAGTATTGTCGTTCTTATATTTTTCTTACTTCATGGATCTAGGAAATGTCATAAATCCAGTTCCTATATGTTACGTTTCTCCGCACATTTGATTACGTTTACATATACTTTGTTTTCTGCTACCTCGGTATTTTTCCAATTTTATTATTTTATATGATTTCTCTCTCTCTCTCTCTCTCTCTCTCTCTCTCTCTCTCTCTCTGTCATATTAAACATTATTTTATTTAAAATATTTATTTACCTTTCGTATATAAAATATAAAGATTTGTTACAAGAGAAGAAAAGCATTGTATTAAGAAATTTATCATTTTTATCGAAGTTACGGTCATAAGGAAAGAGTTTCTTATTAATTAGTTATTATACTACAAATATTAATTTACTGTTTTAGGAAAAATTTTGTTATTTTGTTTTTTATAAATCAACATTAGAACAATGAACGGAATAATAATATTTGAATTTCGCTATTTTTAATTATTATACACCCACACATCCCCCCCCCCCCCACATATATCATACATAATATCTTGCCTTGCGTTATAAATTTTATTTGTTATAATAATGTTGCTGTAATAATACTTTTCTAAATTGTCAATTATTATAATTCTCTGGTAAGATTGGTAGCTAAATTAATGAAGACGTATAATTAATTATTAAAGTTCATGCGATGGATAATTTGATGTTTCCAAAAAACCAATAATTTTTACGAATGACAATATAAATTTTTTTAAATAACTTTTAAAGACAAAGCAATTTGATAATTCAGTTATGAGGATCCAAATATATAATCAATGAATAAGTTACAAAGCTAATATTGTGATACTTATAAACAGTATTTGTTATTACATATTTATTCGGTTTTGAACGATTATACGAAATGTAATGTTTAATATCATAACAATAATTTCTCATTGTAATCAACAAAATAATTTTCTTTAAAATTATAATTGTTATACTGCTTATATAAAATTGAAATAACTTATAGTTCAAAGTTTTAAAATCTTATGAACTTTTTAATAATAATTTAATTTTTATTACTAATAGCATACAATGGCGTATGTTCAATATACACTGTTACGGCTTTGAATTTTGTAATTATCAATATAATTAACTGGACTCTTATAAACGTTTCCTGATACTTAATTGAACATACGATAACAGTTTCTCCATATTTAAAAGATTTACAAGTTACAAGTAACTCAATTCTTTCTCACTGATTTTTAATAATTTATATATTTTTTTAATAAACTTAAGTACGTCGATTTGAAATGGGAAAACTTTAGTGATTGAACATTATTGAAGGCTAATTAAAATTCATTTCTTAATGTCATTCTATGTATCGTTTATATCATATTTAATTTGTTCAAAAACTTCACATTACATTTTTAAACTGGTTCGGTACGCCGTATTCCTGAAATAAGATTGAATTGCATATAAAACTGAAATTGAGATGTATAAATATAATTTGTTGACAGAACGTAAAATGATTTAAGAGTGATGATAAATGTAAAATCTTCCGTTAGATTTTACAAGAGCATTTTTTACTTAATAATTACAATTTGTTGAATATACAAGAAAGTGATCTCTTTCAATTGGATCAAAATGAATCAAAATAGATAATTCGTATATCGCTATTTTCATGAATCATCAATGTTTATTGGAAGAGTACTATTTTCATGATTGCTCATTTAAAATCTGTAAGATGTTTTTTTTTTTATTTTAATAAATAATAATATTGTATATGTTTATAAATTAATTGTATCACTAGAGTTGTAGAATTTATTGTAAGTAAGATATAGTAAAGTACTAATATAACCTATAAATTGATGAAATAAAGGCAAAAAATTTTGAATAACATAATTTGTAGGTATGAATCAAATTAAAATAGCAGATAGAGTTTGATTCGGTTAAATATATTATGTATACAAATTTTTTATTTTAGATAATTTCAAAGTACTTCTTTGAAAATAAATTTAAAACTATGTGTTTGAGGTGACTAAAGATAAATTGAACAAAATGAACATACTTATTCGATGTCCTGGTTTGTATTGTGGACGAGAATTATTTCCAGACGGAAATTGGACAGAGTGTGGAGCTTGTCCCCGAGGATTTAGAACAAATATGTCATCGGCGTGTGTACCTTGTGAAGATGTACCTACATTTTATGACTGGTTGTATCTTGGTTTTATGGCATTACTTGCACTTGTTCTTCATTGGTTTTGTATCGATATGGTTGCAATGAGACGTAGCATTCCAAAAGAAGTCATAGTATTACATTTGTGTGCTTTATTTGAAATATTGGCAGCATCTTTAATTACCTTGCAGTTAACCGATCCAGTTGGATCATTTGGCATTAATTCATGTAAAACTCGTAAACTTTCAGACTGGTATACACTGCTTCATAATCCTAGTCCTAATTATAAAACAACATTGCATTGTACACAGGAGGCTGTGTATCCCTTGTAAGTATTTTAATAGAAAAATAAGCTATATTTATAATATTTTAATTGCCTTCAATTGTTAATTTGAACAATATCAATTATTAATTAATGCAAATTAAGCTAATAATTTTTTTATATTTTCATACAATATCAGAAAAAGCTTATTTTGATACTTTGTTTATTACAGATATACTATGGTATTTGTTTTTTATGCCTTTGCCATAGTAATTATGTTAATAGTGCGACCTTTTATAGCAGGGAAGTTTCTGCCAAAGAAAGGAAAGTTTTCTATTTATGCTGCTCTTTACTTTTTTCCAATTTTAGCCTTACTGCATGCTGTTGGAAGCGGACTGATATGTATGTAATGTAATGCATTTTTCAACATTTAGTTCTAATACATAATTAAAAACCACTCTTTTTTTAGATTACTCCTTTCCATATATTACAATTATTTTGTCAGTTCTTTCGAATGCCGCACATTTTGCATTTAAATTGAATCAGGTAATAAAAATTGAATATTATACAAAAGATTATTTTAGTGTATTAATATTTTTTTCAGACTATGAAATCCCTACTTTTGAGCTCTATCTCAGATATAAAAAGTGTTGTAGTAATTTTGGGTCATTGGTTGTTACATGGATATGGTGTTATAGCCATTGCTACTTTAAGAGGTTCAAGCATACATCCTGCAATGTTAGCGTTAGTACCTTTGCCTGCATTATTTTATATACTTACCGCTCGTTTCACTGATCCTCATAAACTTCATATTGAATAATGTTATTTGTAAAGTATATAATTTATATATAAAATATGTAATATTTATATATAACATGTACAAAGTATTTAGATTAAATTAATACAATATGTTTTTATACAAATAAAAATTTTATTTAAATTGTTATAAATAAAGTAAATGAATGTAACTTTAACTCTTGTTTAATAATAAAGTAGAAAAAAATATTAATTCATTGTATATTTTTTAATACACATATAATTGCCAATTGTTTCATTAGATTTTCATTAATACACATATATAAGTGTTACTTAGATGTAATTATAGTTGTAGGAAATTAATTAAGTTTTTGGGACAAAAGTCACTACTAAAGTACTTTTTGGAGACATCGGTATATCATTTGATATTAATTTTCTGTAATAAATTTAATTAGATTAAATAAAATTAAAAAATATATTTTATGTAATAATGACTTACTTAGCATTAGATAATTTTTCGACGTAATTAGGACTGTGTGCAATAATATTAACTTCCTTAGATAAATTTGGTAACGTAGTTACGTCAATAGTTGTATTGTACGATGCACTATTGTAGGCTACTAAATATCCAGGATTTCCACTTTTAAGCCTATTTCATAAATTATTTATAATAGTAAAATTGTTTTATTTTTCTTTAATAGAATTAGTAAAATTAAAAAAAAATTTACTTAAAAATGTTAGTTTTTAAACTCACCATTTACTAAACTCAATAAGAAGCATGAAAATTATAAATTTTATGTTAGTCTGTTAGAATTTATGCAAACGCAAAATTGATATTCAAATTTGTTAATAATACATAAATTTCAAGAAAGAATTTATTGATCAATGAAAAGAATTCTTGATTAATGTGTTGTATAATTTATAATTAATAAGTCTTATACATATTATATAAAAGTTTTATACACAAAAATATAATAATTAATTATTCCAGCATTCACGAAAAGATAAATATTTAAATTCATCGACTCATCGTAGGATTAATTCTTTTACTTACCGCGTGTAAACAAATACAGTTCCATTATTTAAAACATCAGTTTTTGTTTCACCATAAAGGAATGCTAAATTTTGACGAGCATTAGCAAGTGTGGCAAATACTTCTTTAGCAGAAAGAGTATCATTTATTTTTAATATTGGTGTAGCAGGCAGTAGCATAGTCATTAAAATTAAGCTATCAGCTATTTCTGCATGTATTCGTTTTCTCAAGCTGGCTTCTTTACCATTTAGCTAAAACAGATGAATTAGTCAAATGAAAAATATAATTAATATTTAAAATGTTTTAAAGTTTGTTTCTAAAGATTAAGACACTTACATCTATACCCGGCCAAGGAGAAAATGCTAATACATTTGAAATACTATTGTTTAAAGCTGAAGCTGAGACAGTTGGGTCTATATTTGCAAGGAAATTTACCATTTGAGGAAGATCAACTAAAGTCTTTTGTTTGTTGTATGTTTGTAGATCATATCCTACTTCATCGCTTAATGCAAATAATCTGCAATGAAGTAATAAAAATATTAGAATATTACAATTATTAATTGCTAAAAGAAGTCATTTACCCTTCTCCATTTGTGTAATTCATAACAACGTCACGCCATTGCCTTAGGACAATTAAATTTTGAGCATGGTCTCTCGTATGAACATGAATCAGTGATTCATATGATCCTGATATAGCAGGGTAAGATGTGCTTAAAGAATCATTAGCCAAGCTAGGATCTTCAATTAAATAACGAGTATTTGAAAGTCTAAAGCCTTTTACACCTAATTTTAACCAATGTTTAAGAATATCCTAGTGTGTAAAAGTTATGCCGTTAGTAATTTAGATTAATAAAAATGTTATAAATTAGGAAAATTAATTGCAAACTTACTGAAAATGCATTAATTACAGCAGGATTCGTATAATTGAGATCAGGTTGACTTTCATTAAATTGATGAAGATAGAATTGCTCTCTCTCCTTATTAAAACTCCATGCCGAACCTCCATTTAGACTAACCTAAAGGTATATAAATTTGATTAATACAATATTTAAAATTATGTATTGTATATTTTATAATATTACCTACCCAATTATTTGGTGGTAACAATGTTCTACTACCAGCATTTACTTTTCCATCAGCCCATACGTAGAATGATGTATAAGGCTCTTCTTTATTGATAGATTTCAAAAACCAAGGGTGTTGGTCAGATGAATGATTTGGATCTAACTCTAAAATTATGTGTTGATTCTTATTTTTTGCTGCGTTCATAAATTTCTGAAAATCACTCATTAGTCCAATTTTTTCATTAAGATCCCTGAAATCTGTAGTATGGCCTGTAAATGTAGATTAATAATTTTAATTTTATTCATTAATAATGAGAGTAAAAGTGACGTCAATTAAAAATTGAAATGGATAAGTACGTTATTATTAAATTACTTGTTTAATTCAATCATAATGAAATTAAATCATAATATATATATACATTTTTTTTAGGAAATAGGAAATTGTAATATTCACTCAAAACTTTATATTCATGCATGATATTATAATTTCGTTTATAATTTTATATAAAGCAGAATAGTGTAATATATTAAGTGAATTTTTAAGATTTTTAGAAATTATAATTTTTTTTGTTTCAACCAATTTATTAATCAGTTGAATATTTTATTACTATAAAACTTGAATAAATGCATCCTTCCTGGAATAGTAATTTAATACAAATATTTTAATGTATAATAATAATAGTTTATTAATAGATGATTTCTCTCAATTTTATTATTTATTTATAAACTAAAGATAATAATATTAGTTAATTACTAATCATATATAGTGAAAAATATACAATATTTGAATACGGTATTAGAGACTTGTTAGAATGTTAAATAACATACCAGGTGCAGCTTCTTTTAAGATTGAATTTAATGAAATTGCTTTTATGTGTTGATCTTCAAGAGCATCAAGGAAAGACTCTAAGCCATTTAAATCATTTGTAGATGTATCGGATGGTTCTAATTTAATTATTGGGCTTTCCTCCCACCATTTTTTGGGTTCTGGGGGAGAGCACTTTGGTGCTATTACAATGATAGCAATAGCTCCAGCGAGCATAGCAGCCCATAGGACCCAAAATGCAATAAATAGGAACCATCTTAATTTAATCCAGAATGGATCATTAGCATATTTCATCAATTCAGCTTTGCCCATTCCTGACAATGACTGCTTAACTGTTTCGATATCAATTTTAGCATCTCCATTTTCAGGAATAAATTTTACCTTAAATATAAAGGATACGTTAATCATTGGTAGTATCGTTGACAGTGTTTATTTTGAAAATATTTTGTAATGATAAGAGAGATAATAATGACGCAATGCAATAAAAATGAGATATTAAATTCCAAAAAGTCTTACAATATTAATTAAATTTTTCTCTTTTCAATAAATGAACATCTTATTTGAATCTAAAGTTCTTTTAAAGCATACTTAATATGAAATTAAAAATTATAAATTTAAAAGATGTTTGTTAAAAATGTTATCAATGCTTAATATAAAATAATAGTCTTCCTTAAATAATATTCAGTCTTTTATTCTAAAACACAAGTTATATACTTTCAATTAAAATACAGAAATAAAAAGTTAATTTGCTTGAAGGTGTTCAAATAACTTTAGATAACAGTAATCAATAAAGATGATGCGAATTATGCTTTAAGTTATTTGGTTTTAATAATTTATGTTTATTCATATGCATAAATAAATTATAGTTTTTATTACAGGCAATTAATAAAAAATAATGTTAATTCTACCCATATACTGTTAATTAATGGCTTTGGTACTAAATGAATTATTATAATTTTAATGTAATATATAATTAATTATTTGTATTAATTATTTATATTATATTATATATATATATATACATCAATGAACAAAATAAAAGAATTAATTACAATTTATCATACTAAACAATAGTTTAATATAAATTCTTCTCATAAGCTGACTGCTCACATTTTAAAGCTATTAAAGAATGAAAGAAGCAGCCATTGCAAATGCCAAAAATATATATATATATATATGCGTGCATATACCTATACATTAAAAATGAGGTCAACTTACTTCAGATGGATCTTTACTGGGTGTAATGGACAATTTTACATCATCTTTAAGCATTCGTTCCTGAGCCCCATCTTCAAGCTCTGTATCTGTACCATTTTGCTTGCCCATTTCTGCAACTGGCTCCGTCTTCTCTTCACTGGTACTATTATTTCTGATCTGCCAGTTAACGTCGTCGTCGGGCAACTGCTTATAAGTGGGCTGTACCGAAGCAGTGTCGGTTCCTCCTGCTGCTGGTTCTTTTGCGGCGATGCCATTGCTTGTCGCCTCGTTACGTTCTACATCTAGCCTCCCACTCTTCTCCATTTCTCTCTCTCTTTTTCTTGCCTTTTTCAATAGGCTTCAGGGTCAGTGACGACGAGGTTACGTAATTGCCTCCACCACAAAGACGAGAAAACCTGTTGAGCGCATCCAAAGCGTTATAAGATAGCGTTGAAAGTATGAAAAAGTTGGAGTACATTAACGTGCGCATAAGCAGGACGTCGTACATTATGTTATTTGCTGTGCGATGTGCGAATTATTTATATTTATATGCCCTTTCAATATTTTCTACTTACGATTCGTACGGATGACTTCCAAGATATCACAGAGAAGGGAAATTATCGCTTAACGAAAGAATTCAATGAAAAGGACGCTTTGAGGTCAGGACGTCACGAGTATGTCTCTCCTGTATGACGAAATTTAATGAAACAATGGAAATTGGCAACTGTAATGGACAAAGCATTGATATATTACAGGGGTGCCACGACGACGTTGATCTGATTTTATTTTCGTAGTGTCCTCATTGGAGCGGAAAACGAGCATGCGCAATTTGAATGTATAACGATTTTATATGGAAAATTGGTTGGCTTTGAGTTTATTATAGTAACAGTTTATCAATTGAATAAACAATTGTTTAATAGTTTCGACAATAGTTAGACATATACGACTTTTTATTCTCATTTATTTGCCGTTTGTAGAGTTGGTTTCTTTGGATTAACATACTTAGGAATGGGCAACTTCAATTTCTTCATCTATTTTTTCATCCTTTTTGAAATGGATAATTCTTACATCGACTGTATTGAAGCCAATGTTGGTAACAATAATTATTGTTTACAAAATATTGTAAACTGTGTTCTTTGTTGCTGGTAAGTTAAGATGGCACCAACCAACACACGTTTAAATTATTATTACATTAAGTAAAGCAAATGCAAATTGTGTTAACATTAATTTAGATTAAATTACTTATTACTTTCACGAATTTTCTTTTGTAGAAAGACAAAAATATCAATATATAATACAACATTTGTAAATATGTAAAGTGGTATAATAATAAATCAAAGATTTTATCCAAAATTAATGGCAATATTGCATTTACATACATTAAATTAATTTAATGCATTTTCAACTTGTCCAAATACATTAAATGAGTTGAAATTTAAATAGTAGTAAATTTATTATTTTCAAATTTTTAGTAAAAAAAAATTAAATTACATTATATTGCCTTCATTTTTTCATCCCCATAAAAGCTTTTAAAGGCAATTTAGAGTATGATTTGATCAATTTTTATTCATTCCCAGAAAAAAATTACAATTTTTTTCTCTATTTATTACATATTTAATATATATATTAATCATTATACGCTTATTCTTATATACTATATAAGAATATAATTATTATTATATTCTTCATCGTTATAAATTTAGTTATTTTTTTAATGGTTCTTGGTTATATTACGATCATGAATTTCTGACTTTATCATTTTATATAAATATTTTAATATTCAATAATATATTATCAAATAATCGATAAAAGAGCAATTTGTAGAAATACAATATAGTCTTTACAACAATTTAGGAAAAGTTTATATTCAATTGTTTAACAAGTATTTTAATATTTAACAAAAAGTTATTAATATACCATTTCAAATTCATATTAGCTATAGAACCTTTCAATTATAATTATGAACTTTAATTACGAAATAAATATCTTATTAAGTAAATTTTAGTTTTAATAAATGTTTATTATATTATACATATTATTAATTCTTGTTAACTTTTGTTATAAAATTATAATAAATTCATTTAATGAGAATATAACTGCAAGTCATATATTTTCGAAATTAATTCCCAATAAATTTTTTACGATTTTAACAATACTGTGATTTTTAAATAGAATGGAAACATTATTGAATATATTATCAAAAGTTTTTAAAAATAAGTAAATAATATATTAAATGCCATATAATTCTGTAAAACGTTCTTCTAAATGTATTTATCAATATTTTTAGATTAACAATCAGAATATTTAATTTCATTTACGTTTTAATTTTAATTATTTTGGACCTATCATTTGAAATGAAAATATGTAAACAAAAATGATGACATGACATTATTATAATGAAGATTATTTTCTTTCATATCTTTCATTAAAAAATGTTTTACACTGTAACGGGCGCTGATGAATTAATTTTGTAAAAATATAATCCGAGCCGTACGTATATATTTTATAAGATACAAATCAAGAGTGACAGAAAATTTTATAAATTCCCCTCAAATATAATACTAACAAATTTTCAGATAATTTTGATATAAATAGCAAAATACATTTATATTAAAATATTATATTGTATATAATATCATTATTGATTGTTATAATAATAAAATAAAAAATAATAATCAGCTTTCATTAAATAAAACGATTATTACAAGTTATAAATTATATTATAAATTACAAGTTTATTATATTTGTGATAATAATCATTTTGTACATTTTTTTCGTTGACTTATAAAGAAAAATTAAAATATTTTTATAATTTAAAATATATTTTGATTCGATATTATTTCTGTAATATCTTTTATTTATCTTGCATTAAGAAAATAAGGTGACACTACTTACGATATATAAGAATTATTTTAAACGGATTAAAAAAATTATTTGTAACAATAAATTTTACTTTGACAAGTTCTACTTAATTTTTTTAGCTATATTTGTTCGCGTTAATGAGTGATTTATTACAAAAAGCTCTAACACTTTCATATTCGTTCAGTTTTTAAATGAATTATTAATGGTGCTAATCGAGAATAGATAAAAAGTCTTTTCTTCCAAGAGAATAAATATAATGATCATTTAGACTTATATCTTATATAGTTTATAAGTTAAGTAATACCAAATTAATTTTTTTGTATTAACATAAAATTTAAAAAGCTCATTAATGAATATATGCAATACTGACTATATTTCGTGATATTCATTTGACATTAATTTCCATGGAATATTTTAAAGTTTAAATCAATCTTATTTTCTATATATATTTACAATGGTTTATTTTGTAATATAATATTGTAATAAGTGTATAATATAATATCGTAGTAATCTATTGTTTTACATGGTATGCTAGGAGTTGATTGATTTTTTTCATTCATTTTAAGATTTCTAATAAAAGTATTAATTTTTCAAATGACATAATCAATAATATATTATAAGAATACTATATTAAAAAAGAAATATATAAGATAGTTATTGCATTACTATATTTTATACAATAATATTTTATTTATATTTATTATTTTGACCATTTGACAGTGTCAGAAACCCGTCATCTGAAATGTTGATAATAATGTCAATAATAAAAATTTAATGAATATTGTTTAATTACTCTGTCTATTAAAAATATATCTTATAAAACAAGTTTTATAGATAATTTTTTAGACGTATTTTAATAATAACGTGTTAAACGTTTGTTGTAATGATAATAAAACTGTGTAGGTTGATAGATTGACCGCTATATTTTTTAGTTGAAGGCTACCCTACCCTATCCCTATTATTAATTATGTTTCTTTATATTTTTCATTGCAATAATATGATTTATATAATGTATATCATAGTTTTTTTTTTCACATTTGATTTTATTATGAGTATAAAAATAGGCTATATTGTTAAAAATGTTAGAATTGTATTTACAAATAACGAGACTAATTTGTTATCTTTTATGAGTATTTATAGTATATTTTTTCTTGAAAATACATAATTACTTATTATTTATTTAAGTAAGGTGTCCTAAAAAAATTATACAACTTAAAAATTTTATTTCAGTTTTTTATTTAACGTTCGTAAATTAAAAATTAACTTCATTAGACAACTCAGTACTTAAAACAAAATAACTTAATTTGTGATTATGTTTAAAATTTAAATACATAGTTAAGCTATAAAATTGTTGACCATTAATTGATCGAAATATAAAAATAATATATATATATATTGGATTTAGTATTTACAATTATTCGCATTTTAAATAAATACATTAAGACATAAAACATAATGATCTTGTTCAAATATATAAAATTCATCTTAAAATTTCTTTCACGTTTAATTCTTAAAACAGTTTACTCATTTAATAGTATTATACGCTTTCTTTCATATCAGTCTTTGCATTATCATCATCTTCAGAGAAATTCCTGAAATGATATTTATCGATTATCTATTTATCAGTCTTGTCACTTACATGCACAACTTAATATATTCGTTGTTTTCATAATTTAAAATTTTAGAATTATTTTCAAACACTATACCATTGTTTTGTGACAAACAAGTTCTTTTAGCACGTTGAAGGGAGCATACAGCAGTACATAAATATTGATACAATTAAAACTAGAATGAAAGCGATCCAAAAACACCAAAATAAACACAGCCGTACTTTAATCCATAAAGGGTTCGCAGTATAATACGCTAAATCTTCTTTGGTTAGTTCTAGAAAAAGTAAATTCAATATTTGTTATTAACGAATACATAAATTTGCATTTCGATACGTACATATTAATTTGGAATACTAAATTGTATTGATTTATTCAGATTCAGTATATTATAACGATTTATTAAAAAAATATTATTTACAAATGTTTGTAATGTATATTTAATTTTTATGTAATAAAATTAGTTTATATATATATATATATATATATTTTTTTTTTTTCAACGAATTATTAAATTTTTTGCTAATATTTATATGACCTAGCAATTGTAACTTATTGCTATAATTGAATAACAATTAGTGTGCATATAGTTACGACGTATAGATAAAGAAAATACAGCAAAGAATTCAAATTAATGAATTACAATAATAAAGCTATGCTGTACCTTGAATGGTGTACTTCTGTTCGGGACATTTTATTCCTACGAACTTGTATGTAGGAGGATTTGCAAGGAGATAAGCAGTTTCTTTTGACACCATTTTTTCACATTCCCGAGGCACCTGCTTACCGATGTTGATGTTCTCCTTTCTTCAGAATTAACAGACTGACTGACTATTAAGTGTTGCGGACTTACATACGACCGATCAATATTATATATCGAAAGTAAACAAGAAGTAAGTACCTTTTGGCATAGTGTCTTTCATTGGTAAAAGGTTGTTAATACCCGTTTTAGTTCTCGCAAAATTGTATGCAATGTTTTCTCTTCGTGAGCGATGCTACTAGTAAGACAAGCAGTGAGTGTTTAAATAAGATAATAATTTTTCTCTTAAATATATATATATGTAATATCTCATAACGACAACTATCAATGTTTCCAATCTATATTTATCTTTTTTTTTTATACATTCACTTTAAAATCGTAGTTATATTTTATTTACAATTTACAAAATGTGTGCAGCTAAGATAAATGTATAATAAAGATATTTTAAAGATATTTAAGCTTGTTGCAAATAAACTTAAGAATATATATTTTTTGTAAATATTTACTTAAAAATAAATTTAATACGTATGCCAGTGTTTATACGATAATACACACGTCTGTAAATGTATGTAAAATATTTTTCCAATGTACATATAATGATAATAAATAATTATTACTTTTCTGTAGAAAATATAGTAAATATTGTTGAATATTGTTGAAGAAAGATAGTTAAAACATATATTTATATCTAATGTAAAATCTTAGTCTATTTTTCGTTTATTTTTAGTAAAAAAATTATGTAAATTTATAGGCAAAATATCATTAGAGATCCATATATTTATATATATGCATACACATAAAAACGTATGTATAAATAAACGACCCCACCCCACCCCCACACACACATATATATATATATATAATCACAACTAATATCGTATTAAAATATATCATTCATAATTTAAAATTAAATTCAAAATACAAGAGGAACTAAAATGTACTAAAAATCTAGTTTTACTATTTTTATTTTAAAGTATTGTGCAATAATGTTTGAAGCAAAAAACAGTTTTAAAAAACGTCCTTAATAAAATGATACTTGAAATAAGAGACATTTTATACAAATTTTAGTAAATAGATTTTTATAATTCTCACAGAAATAATACTAATACGAGATGAATTAATATTATAAATAACAATGCTTGTCTAGTATTTGTTGAACTTTCGGTAGAAAGTTCTGTGTTGGAATCATGTTCAGAAGATGATGAAGTTGTCGTTTTCTTTTCATCGTCATCCTTCTCGTCGTCATCGTTTTTATCACTGTCCTTGCTCTTGTCATCATCAACCTTATCATCGTTATCCTTATCATCATTATCCTTATCAGCACTATCGTTATCATTATCAGCATTATCATTATCATTATCAGCACTATCATTATCATTATCATTATCATCATCATCATCATCATCATCATCATCATCAGGATCATCATCAGTTGGTGTATCATCTTTGTAATAAAGAAAAAGTTAAAAATATTTAATATTTATGTTAAACAATCAATATAAGGAAGCATAAGATTAAAATTTACCATCCGTTGTCGTTTCAAATGGAAATTCTTTAAAATCATCTTTATCACAAAGTACCGCTGCAGCATTGGCAGCCAATACAAACGCATCGTTTTCTATATCATCATCACCATCTTCATCATTTTCTCTAAAAGAAAATAAATATTTATCATGTGATATTAATGCAGAGTATAAATGATTATTTAAGAATAATAATCACATATGGCAATGATATTTTTCATAACGTACGAAAATATTGTATTTGTATTAAAATATTTAAACAATAACGTTTTCTTACTTTTCTACATTCGCGTTGCTTGAATCTACCATAACTTGTAGATCTTCTTCCAAGTTCGGGTATAAAGCTGTCAAATTCACCGTCTCTTTTGATGATCCAAAGTTAATAATTGCAATGCAAGTATCGTT
The DNA here is from genome assembly GCF_000503995.2 of Ceratosolen solmsi marchali. Lineage (NCBI taxonomy): Eukaryota > Metazoa > Arthropoda > Insecta > Hymenoptera > Agaonidae > Ceratosolen > Ceratosolen solmsi. Next base: position 9,550,457 of record NW_011948420.1, read on the forward strand.
ACCTAAAGATCTAAATTTACATAAAGTAGATAAAAGTAAATAAACAGCATAAAATAAGAGTGGATTGTTTATATGTTTAAATATATTAATAATACTTGCCTTTTTAAAATAAAAATCTTATCGTTATTTATTGCTTCAAGTTCATAATCTCCATCGGTAAATATTGGATTTTTTCTTAGAATTGCTAATTTTTTATAAGCTTCTAAATTGCTATCTGCGTCTCGTAATTGTTCATTTACATTTATCCTTTTATAATTAGAATTGACTGGAAGGAATGTATATTTATTTGTTGAAAATCCAGCCGATGTTGTATTATCCCATTGCATTGGTGTTCTAACATTATCTCTAATAGAAGTGAAATATTTTCTCCCTTTTTGTTTACTCGTATTTGTATTAATTGTATAAATAACTGATATATTTCCATCTAACATTCCAATTTCTTCACCATAATATGTACTGGCTTGACCAGGCAGTAACAATGTAATCATGTACAGACCATCTAATAGATCTGGATTCAGTCTTGATGCAGCTCTCGAGTAATCTTGATTTGAAAGCTGTGTAGTATTATCAGAATTTATGTAAATCAAATTTCAAAATGTAAGTTCAAAATTACTTAGAAATTATCGTTTAGAAATATCAATACTTTTTTATTTATATTATGACATTATTTTCGTAATTTTTAAACATAATACTAAATATACGCTCAATTAATTCAACATTACAATAAATGTACACAACATATGATGTTTATACGGAATTTTTTTCAATTTTGGATGCAGAATTTCTTTATAGAATAAATATTTAACTTTCTATAGCACAATTGATAGGGATTTACAAGTGTTATATATAAATGCTTACAACATACCATCCAATTAGTTGTAGCCCCATTTGGCAAATATGTCAAGCTTTGATTGATTAAGTTTTTAATATCTTGAGCATTACTAACATTATTTAATTGTGTTACAAGTGATAAATTTATTAGACTAAATGTAGGATCAGCTCCATAGTAAGATGATATTTTATCATCACTTTCATTTATTTCTCCAATTAATAATCTAACAATTTATAAACGATAGTAATTAATAGAGAATTTTTGCAAAATATTATGATTTTTTATAAACATACATTGACTTATTATTATTATTTGCTTCGACCCATTTATCGATATGTTCACGAAATTCATTTAGTAAAGAAGCCTTATCCAATACATTCATTGAAAATCCATCCTCATCGTCGTCATCGTCATCATCGTCATCGTCATCGTCATCGTCATAATCATAATTAGAGACTCTCTGCTTCAAATTTTCTTCTAACAATTTATCAAGCAAATATTTGTCTTCAGAAAGATACGATATTCCACAAATGCAAAATCCATCAACTCCTTTTTCTAACCAAAAATCAAATATATTCTGCAAATTAAAAAATTGATTTTAACGATCATTCATATAAAGTGATAAATACAAATTTTATATTTGGGAATTAAAAGGGTAAAAAAATAATATATTTCACGTAAACAGTATTTAATTTAAATATTGAATATTAAAAAAACAATAATAAAAAATTATGTAAAGTATTTATGTGATAGAGGATAAGGTGCAAATTATTATTTAAAGCAATTATAGATTATTATTGATTGTTCATGGAAAATATATTTCTTATTATCTGTGTATGTTTATACCAAGATTTCTGCAACAACATCCTGATTGCGCAAATTTAAGTCTGGTTCAGTGTAGTGAAATTTATGATAATACCACTGCCTTTTTTTCATATTCCACGTCCATGCTGATCCATCAGCATCATCATAAGTACTTTTCTATTTAAAAATGCATAATATTTATGGTATAATTAATGGATTAATTACTATTAAAAATTAGCTAGTAATAAAATTTTATTTACCAAATTATTAGGTGGAACTATTTTATTGTTTTTAATTTTTCCATCAGCCCAAATATAATAATCGTCATACGGACTTCTATCATTAACTGAAGCTAGGAACCATTTATGTTGGTCACTAGAATGATTCGGAATAATATCCAAAATAACTTTTAAATCTAGCAAGTAAGAAGCAAGTCTTTTCATTCAATGTCATTATAAATATATATGTGTGTGTGTGTGTGTGTGTGCGCGCGCGCGAGTGCGTGCACAGTGTATACACATATGCATATATTACCTTTATCATGCGCTTTATTTATTAGCTCGTAAAAATCAGTAAAATCTCCATAAATAGGATCTATGTCAGTATGGTTTAAGATATGATGTCCTAAGCCCACTTGTGAGGAAGAATATATGAAACTTAATCTGATGGTGTCGACGCCAAGATCAACAAGGTAATCTAGACGACTAATAATACCTAATTTAAAATAAAAATTTTAGTTTGAGTACTATTATGATTTAATTACTATTGTCATAGAAAATGTTAATTTAAAAAATTATTGAATAGTAAACTAATTTAATCTCTAACTAGTATTATGTATGAAAATAGTTTCTTGTGAAGGTTATTTATATATATAGAAAAATAATTTAGAATCTAAATTGATATTTTATATTTAAAAATCTAATGAAATTCCTTTCGATATAAATAATAATTATTATTTTTTAAAATGCAATATATTCTATGTTTGAAAATGTTTTTCTAATGGATTATAAATATAAATTATTGTGACAACATGAAGAAATAATGACTATTTATAAATTATTTTCAATTCACTAAGTTGATGATACGTATTATATTATTAATAATTTATACTAGTGATATTATTTCTTATATAGTTGTAATTTGAAAAGATAGATCTTTGTAGATTAATATGTATTTGTTTCGATGCAAAAGCATGTGTTGATAAAATAAATATTTACATACATTTCAAATGGTGAGGAATTATACATTAAAATTAGTTTATTTTGTTATTATTAATTAATTCTATACTGAATATTTTAATTCAGTTTGAAAAAATGTAGATAATGTTTTATATACTTCTAGTAAAATTCTATATTATATCTTTTATTTATTTAATTTGTCTTATTTATTTCATATGCATTATATACGTATTATATATGATAAATTACAAAAATGATATTTATTTATTTCACATATTAGTCGAGATAATTATAATATTGTTAATGATTTAATAAGGAATTACGATGATATGTAAATTCAGCAATAATAGTTATAGGCTAGTGACGAGAAAACGCTTGATTTAAGTAAAATTTTTAACGAATAAAATAGAAAAACTTAGCCTCTAAATGAAAAGCTTTAACATTATCGTGTATATTTTTATTTTATAATAATATTGTATGTAATTTTTTAAGCGCTTTGTTTTATAATGCTAAAAGAAAAGGGAATTTTACACATTAGATAATTCTAGAAATTTAATATTAATAATAAGTAATACGTAATCCAATGGAGTTATTAAGATTAATTAGATTAATCCACGCCATGGAATATATAAATATATATCATTATTTAGTAGAGCATTCATTTATTTAAATTGATAGTAATCATGCAGATTGTAATTTTTATACGCCCAATTTTCTAAATTATTCTTTTGAAGGGTGATTTTTGTCGGTGAGACGGAGCACGGATAATAAATAAAGAAAATTAAACTATAAAGTATTGCATAGAATATTTTTCATTGTAGTATTATAATATTGATAATTAATTCTTGTTTAGTTTGTGAAAAAGGCAGTTGGGTTATTGTATGTTACCGTTACAGTATTAAACATAATTTGTTGGTCGATTTTTATTTGAAGAGATGAATTTTTACAATTAATAAAATAATACAAGATTGAGGATATAATGCACATTTTTGTAAGACAGTTTTAGTAAAATGGCGCGTGACTTGAACGAAGCGAAACACTCCTCGGTAAAGCCATCGTTATTTACGAATAATATTTTCATAACTAATCCGTAATCACTCGTTTTCTAAATAAAATTAGCGATCGTCGGGCTGCCTAATGTCTTATCTCACCTTGAAGATCACCCAGTCCATCGCCGTTGCTATCCTGAAAGGACTTGGGCAAAATTTGGTAGATGAGAGTGTTGTCCCGCCAGTCGTCCTCGTCCGTCTTGGACGTGGAGGATGGGCCCGTCGTGGTCTCATAGGATTCCTGTACTTTAAACGCCGTGGACGTGGCCGCTGCCGATGTACCCGTCGGCAGCGTCGTTGTCCACGTGAGGGGCAGAAGCACGGCGAGGAACAGTGACAGCTTAGCCGTGGCTGACATGGTATTGACTTAGCACGAGGCTAAATTGCGCGGCGACGCCTCTCGGGCATTTATAGATCTTGGCAAGTGATAGTGATTTTATCCTCTGCTCCTCTTTCGATACTGCGTGCTCTGTCGACAGACGAGCCTACGATGCACCTTAGCCTACATTCATCATAAGTTTTTGTTTTTATTTTCGTTCTTATTTAGCGAGAATTTACGGTCTCGTGGTATGGGATAACGTCGTCGCGGGGGTGCACTTTTAAACGTATTGGAGCTTTAGGGGTGAGCTCAAGGTCCCTTTATTTATTTTCGAATACATGATGATTCGGTATTGAAATCGTGTGCGGTTGCTGTATCCACCGTGATCGAACTTATCAGCATATATGCAGCTGCTTCTTTAAGAAAATAAATGATCAAGCATTTGGTTTTTAATCATTTATTTTTTCATACTTACTCACGACTCGTTGTTGTTGTATTTTCCAGTATTACAATTTTGTTTATATTATTCGATGTGATTATTAAGCAATGCAATAAGTTTTATTGTGAAATGCATATATCTTATAAAAGATCTGATTTTATAAAAGCATTGGAAGAAGTACGCAGTTATTTTTAACACGACATTCTCCGATGTAACCGACAAAGTGATTTTAATTTTAGAACGAAATGAGAAATTTATCATTATATTTTACGGTATTTTCTACGTTAATCGCCAAGTCATTCAATTAAATTGAAATATAGTTTTTATGATAAGCACTCCTTGGAGGTTTGGTTAAGGATTGGTAAATAAGCAGGACAATAAAATTCATGCATTGCTCAAGAGAGCGAATATTATTTATTGTCAAATAGGAATGGAGTGAAATTATGATTACCAAAACATAAAAGGACGAAGTAAAATGATCTATTTTAACAAATTTATTCACCTGGCCCGCGCGTTAAAGCGATCGTTGTACTAAGTGCGAGTAAAACGTATACGAAAGGAACGAAAGAAAGTAATTTGGATTATACGGATGATGAAAAAAAAAAAAAACAGATTAGAAGCTAAGGTCAATTCGTAGATGATACTCGGTACTTTGCCTACCAATCCTAAATCCTACCGATTCAATGATGTTGGCTTAGCATTTAATCACACGTATAAGTATCTTTAATGGTATGATTCGTTCAACTTCCTCGGCTTTCATAATGATTCTTTCTTAATAATTAATTTCAAATAATATTGCCGATGTTTACATAGATGTGCGCGGGTTTCTTTGATTATACAGATTAAATTTTACAATTACACTTGAGGTTAATAGTGCTCAATGTTATATTTAATTTTGCGCGCTTAGATGATGAATTCCGTTTGTAGTTGTACTATAGGGATGTGATTTTTTTTTTTTTTTTTTTGATAATGTACCTATTATGGGATAAAATAGAAGACCATAGAATATTTTTCAGAAGCCTATGGAAAGTTAATAAAGTTTTTTATATTGTGGCAGAGTATTTAAAACTTTCAATTTCATTATCTAACGTAGCCATTATAGTTATGATATTTATGAAAATTGTGTTATCTAAGATAAGCAAGCTTACTTAAAAATATTATTTATTTTGTAGAATATTTCCTAACATTGTTAAAAGTTCAAACAATTTTATGATTTTAATAGTACTCATTTATTACTAAAATATATTGTTTTTTTAATATTATATGAGCCAAGATACCAATATAATTACTAAAGTAGCTTGATTAATAAGAATTGAATTATAAATATTTTTGCTATATGATTTAATGTAAATTGTATATAATACTTTCTTTTTTTTATAAAATTTTTATTTAATTAAATTGTGAATGTTAAATACTGTTGAATCGGAAAAAGTTATATTCTACATATAAAAGGTTATATTCTACATGAAAAAAATAGAGGGAAAATTAAACATTTAATATACGGAGTAGGCATATTAGACTTTATAATGAAAAACTTAAAGTGAACTTGTAACATTATATGCAATCAACCATATAATTATGACTAAATGCTATTGTTAAACTATGCTATATATTATCTGGTACGTTAACAAAATAGACAATGATCGATATATGTAAATTGATATTATTACATTATTATACGTTTGTAGCAAAGTTACAAGAAGCAGTAAAGGTCATAATATAATATAATGTGTATATTTTTCTAGTCATTTAAAATACTCTATAATATAAAACTGATTAACAATTATATAAAGAATAATTTGAACAATTAACTATTAAAATTTTATAATTTAAACGTTTATTGATATATTAATTATGAATGAGATATTAGTAAGAGATAAGATAACATTTAAATAATGATTAAAGTTAATTTAAAATAATTTTTTTAAAAATATTTTAGAGATAATTTAAAAATAATTACGTTCACTTACTAAAAAATTAAACGAAAATTATGAAATATTAATATCTACTTATTTAATGATTATTAAGCCCGTATTATATAGTATATGAAATAAGTATTATGGTTAAGTTTTAAATACTATCCCAAATTTCAAAGTTTCTTAATTTTAGATTATATTGTTTATGCAATGTAAGGTACGTAGTATTAGTAAAATATTTGAAAATATTTTCCTTCTAACCGTTATAAACAATATCTAACTTTTCTGTAATTTATCACTTTTGATTTACAAGTTCTACTTTCCTCTATATTTAATTCACCTAGTTGTGTCATTATTGGCACTTGTATAAAAATTTATAATACTCTAAAACTGGTAAGTTTATATAATTTTATTATTTGTATTCATTGATCATTGTACGAGTGGTTATGATGTCACATACGATTTAAAAATATAATCACTATTTTTATTCATCTCTAAATCTGAAATTATTTTGAGATCTAAAACATATTTAAGCATGATGCATCAAGTTCTAGTTCAAATAGAATAATCTATATTTAGTAACATATAAAATTGAATACTAAAATTAATTTTCTCCACATTAGCTTTTTTAATATTTCATATATTTTTTTAGGAAATTATATAACCTAAATTATATAACATTAATTAACAATAATTGATGTATAGTAAAAGTAATTAAATCTAATCGTGTATATATATATTTTATAGTAGTATAATATATATAAAATTTTAATTTATATAAAAAAATGTTTAAACATTTTGGACATGCAAGTTAATAAATGTTATAAGAGTCTAACAGAATAATTATTTATTCGATAAATAATTTCATTGAATTAAATGTATTTTTGAATATTATTAAAGATACTTTAATTTCACATAATTTGTTTTTTTAATTTGCTTAATTTAATATTTTTTTAGCTATATTAAAATAAATTATACGGTTATAACTATAAATTTCAATTTTTACAAACACAAAACTTTTAAAATTATAATAAAGATATTTTCTGATTTTCACCACTTGCGTACTATAAAAATAAAGTTATCTCTAATCGTTTAGTCTAATACATATAATATCATTATAAAAGATTTATTTTTCAGTATCTGAACAAATAAAATAACGCCCACAAAAGTAGTAGTTTGATGAAATAGTTAATTGACTCTAAATGAATTTAAAAATGGAATTTGAAGTTTATGATTAAAATTTAGGAAAATTTTTCAAATAATTCATAAACATAAACGATACTGCTAACGTTATGAAATAGTTTTTTAAAAAATGATTTGAGACTATAACAAAAACAAAACTATAATTAAATATTGAATATTACATATGAAGAGGACATTAATACAATGATAACAAATTTATAATCATATTTAATTTAAAATCACATAAAATGAATTTAAACGTATTTAATAAATAATTTTTCAATCAATTCGTCTATTTTCTATTTAGTATAATTTTTAAATCTTTTATTTTATAATTATATTACATGAAATGTAAAATACACTCATCGCATTAAATTAAAATTTCTTCAATTTCTTTATCGACGAAAATGCTAGTAATTGAAATAGTATTGAATATGCTTTAAAATTTCTTTCAATAAATTTATTAATTCTGTCGTAAACAAAGTTCGATAAGTAGAATTTTTTAAATAAGTTTTTTAAAATTTGATCGCTAAAATCTAAGTCCAAGTATATAAAGAATATTTAATATATATTCTTACTTACCACTGCTGATTTCCATTCACTTTCGTCTTTTAACTAAATAATAGTCTAAGGGATGAAAAAATCGTTTGTGTATTATATTCACATCTCTTAAATACAATGTAATTATTTCTGTTTAGTCACATGTGAGGAACTTAATAATTGAAGCTTGTCTCGATCATATTGATCATCATTGTTCTATGTTTATTTAGTATATCGATTTCAGAGATTTTGTATTAATTTTCAGCTTATTTTCAATTAAATTATTGATAGATATTTACATTGAAATTTTGTGATTTTTCCCAATATATTAATAATTATATGCTTCTTATTATCCGTTTTTTTTTATTTTACAAGATATATAGTTATAATTTAGGCTAAATATTAGTGTTTATTTTCAATTAGATATTTATTAACTTTTTTTTTGTTTATATATATATATATATATATATATATTATTCGTATTTATAATTCGTTTAATAGCTCATATAAAATTTTAAATATTGTTTACATTAGTCCTTATGTTAATTTTAGATTTTGTTATTTTGGACAATGTTATGAAATAGTTTTTAAAATGACTTGGAATACACTATCCAACATCTGAAATAAATTATGAGAATTAATATATATTTCATTTTGCAGAAAACGTAAAACGTAAATGTCATCGGCACATCAGAATAGTAATTATATATTTCTGTGATTTCATAACTATTTATGGTAATTAATTAGTCATTCATAACATTCATACATTTGGTACAAATTTTTTAAAATTTATATTTTTTACTCAATAATTTATTTTTAAAAGAAATTTAATATTGCAGTAATAAATATATGAGATATCTGTACAATAGGAATTATATATTTGGTATGGTAGGTAAAATGTTTGTATTATATATATATATATATATATAGACACACACATTAACCTTCTCTTCGGTTCAGTTTTTTGAAGGAAACAAAATGTCATTGGAAGTATTTTAACAATATTAATTATATTTTCATTTTTTAACGGTCGATCTACAATTTTTTACTTTCTAATTTACAATGTAAATGTATATTACTAATTTTACAACTTTTATAAAAAAATTGTTGATTATTTGAACGCTTTAACACGTAACTTTTATCAGTGAATATTAGTAGAACTATAATTATCGAAAAATATGTAAGAAAAATTATACTTAAACATCATTATCCTACGCATTTAGATATATTACGGTTGCTATCGATTATAGTATCGGTTTCTATGAAATCCGCAATCGCTTAAAAAAATTTCCAAAAGCATTTTACTGTGGTTCTGTATTCGTACATTAGTTTAACAAGCTTTCCAATTGTTTGAATTAGTTTTTTTACCCTCTCATTGAAAGTAAGCTAAATAATTTTCTCAAGAATTCATATCTTGATTTGATAGCGTAATCACTTTTATAATTACATCAGAGGAACTTCCGTGCAATGGATGATCTTTACGACTTTTCTAAATGTCCTCGATTCTCGTAAATGAAATGTAAATTGAGCAATATTTATGTTCATATACATACATTTATAAGTCACAAATTAAATGCTATAATAATCTTATAAGAACAAGTTCATTACTTTATATATTTCATTATTTAATTTTTCATAATGATAAAAAGTAAAAGTACGCACGCACACACACACACACACACACACACACACACATATATATATATATATATATATATATGTATATAAAGAATTTCATGGTTCGTTGTATTAGTTATTCATGAAATTATATAACATTTGAAGTATTTATTTAAGATAACAAGTAAATGTGGTTTTTGTAATAATGTAAAATAAATGTTTATATATATATATATATATATATATATATATATAGTAGTTTACAAAACATAAATGACGAAGTAATATGGTGGTATCTAGAAATTAATTGATAGACAATATTGAATTATATTTTCACGAATATTTGTTCTTTCAACATTTAATTAAAATTAAATTATATTCTTTTGTATTAGGAATATTGATTTAGTATCAATTTTTCGGATAATTTTTTTTCTCAATCTTCGACTAATTTTATTCAATGTAAGATGCCTCAAAAAAAAAAAAAAAAAAAAAAAAATGGAAAAACAAAT
>NW_011948420.1:9560888-9578425 GCF_000503995.2 Ceratosolen solmsi marchali
TAAGGAATTTTTCTATATATATATATATATATATATATATATATATATTAATTAATTACACTCAAAATTATACGTACTACTATGCTGTAAATACAATAGAATAGTATTGAAATAAAAAGTTGAAATCATTATTCAAATATTAACAAAATTGCGCGTTATAACAAAGTTCAATGTCCCTGGAAGATTGAACGCATTATTAAAAAGAGTTAAAAAGTTAGATAATTACTTTAAGAAATTAATAGGAATATAATTTTGGAAGTTATATGGAGATATAAGTTTGACGTAACTGTCAATAAAACTACATAATACGAAATTCTGAAGGACGGAATTTTTTATAAAAGGGTTAGGAACTTGATAAAAATAAGGTAAAGTTGAAAATTATGACTGAAAAATGTATATATATATATATATATATATATATATATATACGAGATAGATAGATAGATAGATAGAAAGGCAGAGAGAAATAGTCTACATAAAATTTCGCTTAACGTATCATTAACCTTACTTATATTAGGTAATGTTAAAATGGTTATATTATTTTTTCAATATATTTATGATACCTAAAAATTATCATTGTCATTATACGTTTACTAATGCACTTACGCACTCTATAAATAAATATAATTTTTATTAACTTCTACGTATATCCTTCTTGTTATTCTATTTAGTACTATTTTTTGAAAAAAAAAAAAAAAAAAAAAAAAAAAAATTAATGTCAATATCAAATATTTTCATGTTTACTTGCTTATTTATAACTATACAGGATATTATAACAAAATAAAAACCTGTTGTATACGCAATTATCATAGACACGCATTCTCATTTGATAATTTCAACTGTTTTCGCAGTAATATCCCATTTATCAGTTTAATGAAAGAAAAATTTTTAATATTAAATTCATTATTTCATTAATCATATTATTATTATTCAAATAAATTTCATAAAAAAAAAATCATTTGTATAGTATTGTTGTGATATTTGATATTTGATAATTTTTATCAAATTAATAGATAATTCTTTTTCACAATAATAGTTTATGTATAAAATAAATGTGTAAATTCATTAAACTTCTAATTTTAATTTCATTCCCTCGTTTCCTATTTATTCTTGATTAAATGATTGCAGATGCACATATTTATATTATAAGATAAATATATATTATTTTCTACATGTTGTGATTGCAATGCTGTTTACAATTTTGTTATTGTTGTTTTGAATAATAAAATCGTAGCTTGTACGAAATTAAAAAATTTCCATTAAAAATTAATAAAATATCGAATATTAATAAATTTTCAGACAAAACGTGAATAATTGCTCAAATTTAAGCTTTGTGTGGTATATATAAAGCAATGTCTCTAAGATATAAATGAAGGATGTACATTCTTTAATATTTTGTTTGATATTGATATTTTTTCTTTCTTCATGATATATGAAGCTTGCAGAACCTTATCATGTACGTAAGTGTGAAGTAAAAATGAAAGAAAAAATCTCGAAAATTTTCATAGATATTTATTTTATTATTTTCATTCTTAATTATTATTTGTAAATATTTGTAATTATTATTTTGATCACAAAAAGATTATATTATTTATTATGGGCTTTGAGGGAATGCGTATTTTCAATGTGGAATAATTTTTTTTTTATCATTTTATATTAATGAGTGTGCTGTTTAATAGAACAATTCCATATATACACTTATAATAAATTACTTTTATCATTTTTATATTATATGTAATATTGATATTTATGTATGTGATTGTTAGAAAGGGAGGCTATTAAACTATTATTTAGCAATCTTTTGATTTAATTTCCGAAGGTACATTATTTTAGCTTATTTCCATTTATTTTTTATAAAGCTTTTATCTTTTTCATATAAGACTTTCTAAGTTCATTTATTTTGTAATATATTTTTATAGTAATATAGTATATATTTTTATTTATTTGAAAGACGTCTATTTAAGATATATCTTTGAATTTTCTTTTATAGCAAGAAATAGAAATGCTCTTATGGAACATATCCCTATTAAAATCCATGTATCACGTAACGATTTATAATATATAGTAATTGTTATTATACGTTCTATGTTGACATATAAACAATTAGATTTATTTTAATGGAGTTAGTAATAATATCGACCAATTTTCATTTTCGTTACAATTTTTTAATCTATCTATCATATAGTATTATTGGCCTGTATGTACTTTATTTACTTTATATTTTCAATTTTCATACAGTGCATAGTATCGAGGAAAATATTTTTTTCCTTTCGTTTTAAATGAACTCTAATAGAATTCATTCAAAGTGTTAAATACGATAAAAAGATGCAGTTTGAGTTATTTTGTTGATTTTATAACAATAGAAATTTTATACGTATAGAGTGCACAGAATTATCGAGAACAATTATTATAGGAATAATAATTATATGGAATATAGAGATACATATTGTTGATATAATTTTTCCCCTAATAATTAATCATATATAATATACAATGTACAAAGGGGATGAATAAGTAGCCAGCCCCTGATGATAAATTATTTAAGAGTAATCCAAGCAATTACTTTCGATGCATGTTATTTTAATTCATTTTATTGAATTTTAATATAAATTTTCAAATACGAATATCAATTTATATATTCAATATTATTTTTCATAAATGTAAAAATTTTTAATATTCGATTACAGCTTTTTAACAAATATTTAAAATCATGTAATAATAAAAAACATTGATTTAGAATTATTACTTTAACGACATTTTGTATACATTTTCAAAAAGATTTTCTTTATCAATATATAATTCTTATCTACATAGGAGACACGAAGTTTCTTAAATTATTTTTAACTACATTTTCCAGGAAATGTTTATTTCCAATCAATTTTTCTTATTGTTCGAGCAAATAATCTATTTTTAATGTTTTTTTCTTCTCCAATACAATATAAATCATTGATATTTTTCATGACAGTTACGTTTTCGATAATACATTGAATTATCTTATTATTTACTTATTTAATATAAAGTTTGAGCTAAAATTTTAGAAATGTAAGAGATTATTTTAATCAATAAGTTTTTTTTGTTTCGAACTTCTTGTATTTTGGTCCAAATTATGAGCATATTCAATTAAAGTTGGTCGTTACATTTTTACAAGTTATATTCAAGATTGTATAACGGTGAAATTGATGTTTAAAAGAGTCGAAAAACAATAATTATGAATTCTAGTTCAGTCATTAAAAAATCTTTTACTATTTAATTGCATTATTTCATTTATCCATTACTTTTACTACACAGTAGAGAGATTAAATACTATACTACAATTATAATTTATAAATTTGTTTATCCATCTAAATACAGGTATTATGATTATAAATTGAGATATATTTAATATCATATTTAAGTAAGAATAAATGAAATATGAATGCATATATTAATCAGTGTTTAAAAAACCATTTATTTTCATTCTACAAAGTAAATAAATTCTTATTTATTTTCGTTTCATTTATTTATAAACTGCAATAATTATTGAATAATTAAATTATTTTAAATAATGTTTTTAGAAAATGTATTTTAATTATAAGTATATTTATTATTAAACAATCATCTTACAGTCATAATTATTAGTATTTGTAATAACTACAACATTAGTAATAATTTTAGCATAATATTTTTCATAATAATTATAAAACAATAAATTGTATTTGAAATAGACACAATTATGTTAAATTAATAAAATTATTTTTTTTGTATATGTAACAACAATGTTTAATTTACTTTATGTATGTATATATATATATATATATATATATATATATATATATATATATATATATATATATATATATCACGCGAATATTTTCACGATATATATATATATATATATATATTTATTTATATATAAATTTCACGAAAATTTCTTCAAGAAGTTGTTTTTATTTAAAAATTTCTTACTATTTCATGCACAGTTCTTTGAGATGTGCCTGGGTAGTTTATAAATGTATATATATTTTTATTTTGAGCATGTGTGCTTTTTCATTGCTCTACAACTGTATTCAGTTATTTTACAATATAAAATTTTTATAAAGTGGCATAGAAGCCCAACAAATTTATAAACTTACACTTCAAATATATGAAAACATAAATAATAGAACTATAATGCTATGTTTCTCGTCAAACGAAATTGCGTCCTTGTTTTGTTAAGTTAAACGTGTCCTGCACGTCTTTGGTCCGTCTTTTATGTACTTAAAAGAAATTTTTTTTTTTTTAATGTTACAATTCAAATAATTACAGTTAAAATACTTTTTCTAGTAATTTCAAAATGCTTTTCTCTTATTATAATATGTATAATAGAAAATGGGGCCGGCCACTTGCAATAACTCTGAGATTTAAATATTTATAATGTTATAACATTCTTTAAATTATTGGATCGAAAAAGTATGACTACTCTATCAGAATGTTTTCGATTTTAAAATTGTTTATCAACATTTAAATTTAGATCAATATATTTAAATATTTTAAAATACGACTTATTCAAGATTATCATTAGAAAATTGCTATATTGCAATTGTTATATATTTCATTTGGCGCTCGGGTATAATGACGCTTGAGATCATAAATTTTTCGGTTTGAATAAAGATTGACAAAAAGATTATTTGTGTTCACAATTTGTAAGACATCAACAATATCATTACTTTTTTTTTTTTTTTTTTTTTTTTTTTTTTTTTTTTTTTTTTTTTTTTTTTTTTTTTTTTTTTTTTTTTTTTTTTTTTTTTAATAATTATTAACTTATCTGTGTTGATATATTATAATAGATTAAATGTATTAAAACTTTTCAGTCGTTGCACAATTTAATTACGACGAATAAAAGAAACTTAAAGAGAAAAAAAACAATGTTATCTCTTACTGAACATATTTTGGATTGAATTTGATTGGTACTTGAAAGTCTGATTAATTGCTAGACTTGTTATATCAAAAGTCATTATAAAAAATATGAAGAAAGCTTCGACAAAAACTTTGATAATTTAAACTACATAATAGAAATTGGTACTTTATTATAGTTCAATACTTTTACTTCACCACGTCCGTTAGCATGTCAATTTCATTAAATTCTTATACGATCTATATCTTAATCTATCTTAATCAACAATATAATATTTGTATCCGAAAACAATTTACTTACATATTAATATTAAGATCTACACATTTTCATTTACTTTATAAGGAATTATCCAATGAATTACGCTTATATAATGGAAACATTTTTTTCTACTAAAAAATATATTATTAAACTATTTTAAATGTTAAATAAAGAACATTTCATTTTATATGAATTATTTTTTACATTCCTTATTTCATTTAATATTTATTTATCGCATAAGTCTAGATATATATGTATACGGTAGTACTAAGTGGAACAGAGATATCCTAATCCGTCATCTCGATATTTAAAATTTCACCGCACATATTATGCTACTTTCTATACGTGAAGGTAAAGTAATCGAACAAGTGGCGTCTGCATTTTATTATTCATTAGCTATATCACACTTCCGATAGTAAAACTTTTCTGTTATGTAGCGTACTTATTATTTACTTTATATTAACCTTAAATCATTATTATTCGTATGTTCAGGCCTGGATTGCAAGTGTGTTTATATAGAAATAGACTCGTATATGTGCATATGCGTCCATACACGCATATGTACATACGCGCGCCCGTAAATGTATATATGCCATATAGAATCATAAAAAATTGCGGCATAATAAGTTAATTATATAGAGTTTTACAATTTTATTATTAATTTTTTTAATTATTAATTAGCCTGTTTTTAAAGTGTATTTCATTTATTTAGTTTATCATTGAAAATAAAATAGTGTATAATTATGAAATCGCGCTTATCTGGAATATTGTCGTTCATGATACAAACTCTCGCCATTTTACTCGAGGTAGTGTTTTTGATTACCTTTTCACTATTTCATAACGAACAATATTATTTTTAAAAAGTAATATGTTGTTTTAATTTAATAATTATAATTTATTGGCATAACATAGATTCTTTTAAAAATACCTTAATAATTATTTCAAAAGTTACACATTTTTAAATATTAAATAAAAACGATAATAATGTTACAATCTAATTCGTATTAATTTAGAGATAATTTTTATGCGTTAGATTTTTCTTTTATAACCACTAATACTTAAATATATATATATATATATATATATATATATATATATATATATATATATATATATATATATATTATATATATTTTTTTTAGCTACTTATATAATTTTTGTTCTATATGAAAACAAAAATAAGCTACGTGGATCATCAACGAAATATCCAGAAGGAAAGCACGATTACTTGTTACGTTTTATCACTTTAACGCTTTGCTATTGAGTGTTTGTAGTTTTTTAAAAACATTTTCTCTATTAATTATCATATTATATTCCTTAAACATTTTTTTTTCTTATCAAAAGTATCTATAACGTATAAGAATTACGCATTTTTTTCATTATTTCACTATTATCATATATATTTAAAGTTAACATAACTACACCTGAAGAGCATAACAATTTTAACTAAGTAATTTCATTATTTCTTATGTTTCTTAACGAAATAAGATATATTAAATAGAAATTTTTTTTATCAAATTTACTTAAAATGTATATATCCAGTTATTAAATTATCCGTATGATTTAATTATTTTATTTTCCTTCTATATGTATATATAATACAAATGCATTATTCGTGAATAAAAAATGATTTCATTGAAATAAAAATATTATATTTCTGATTCTATAATAATATGAGATAAATATTATAATATAAAATAATAAAATTATATTTATTTTGCTCGCATTAAGTACAATGTTAATCATTCTGAATTTAAAAATTTTCATTTGTAACATTCCTATAAAATGATTAATTTAACAAGTAAATTCTGTTTATAATGAATTTTAAATCTTTTTTGTTTAAAAATACAAATAATAATTACTATAAATTTTAGAAATTCTTATGTAATAAGGAGTTTTATAAATATTTTAATTAATTAATTATTAGTCAAATATATTATTAAATCACATACTTAAAAATATTAATAAAATCTACTTTTACGAAAAAAAGCTTATTACCTTTTTTTAAAAATACATGTGTAATTAACTAACTGCTTTTTATATTTCATTAAGAGGAGCGCTTTAACAATTGGAACGTTGAAAAATATTTATTAAGACATAAATTAAAATGGCACGAGAATTTTTAAACATTTGTAATTTTATTAAATGTAAATAATTGTATATTAAAAGAAAACCAACGAAAGAACTTTCAATTTAGAAATTTCAGTTTATATTAAATAGCTCAATGTATTATGTGTAAAGTAAGTTATCAAACCGAATTTATAATCAGGCTAATTACGCGAACAAATTTTAATACCGATAACAATCAAATATTAAATCATTTTGAATTCTGAATAATTCATGTTAAATACATAATTAATTTACATAATTGATGAAATCGTCGAAATATTAAAATCTTTATATTTTTATTTTCTTGGTTATAATTTAATATTCTTATTATCGTTATTGTAATTAAAAATTACAGATTATTATAACAGAAAGAAATTTAATGTCCATAATCAATTTAAGATGAATTAATTTTATCATTTACTTTAATTAAATGCATAAAAATATTCCTCGTTACAAATATAATTTTTTTTTCTCACTTAACATCAATTAAAAATCAGTATCTATACAAGTTTCTTAATTACTTTGCTTTTTAACCTCTGTGGTTATATATATTTAATGTAGAATTGATTTGATATTTTGCCAATAATTATATGTAGAGACATTGTATATATTTCAATTTTTACTTTTATTTAAAAATTTTAGTCTGCATGAAAGAGTTAATATTAATTTCAATTTTGGCATTCGAACGTTTTATATATTTTACCTTTTATAAGATTGTTTTAATATAATTTTTATTCATTAACTTTAATGCAAATTACAGAGGAATTTAATCGTCTCCAGACAATGATGCATTACATTTTTTATTAAATTATTTTGCTCTTCAGGTAATAATATCATTAAAAAATCATTTGTCAAAATTGATTTCTTTTAATGAAACCAACATGAAAGTCGATGTGTGGGACTTAATGTTTCTATGTATAAAAAATTATTAGAAAAACATAGTTTATGAACTATTTAAATCTTTCTTAATAAAAGAGATCATATGAAATATTAAAAGTCTATGAAATTCACTATTTACATGGTGTATGTGATGTTCTCTTCCAAAATAAATTTTAATAATGACACTTTAGATCTTACAAGGTCAATATAAAGATACTCGTGTTTCAAAACTGCAGCTGAGGGACTTTTTAAGTACATAATCTCAATTGAGTACGCGTACGTTGTAATATAGTGAAATCGATTGGCGCAGCAATGTAACCCCAATGCCACCCTTTAACTAAGTCGTTAGGCGATTCCAAGCTTTCAGTATCGAATTAGTCGTTAGAAAATTATTACATCGCTTCAGAAATAATAAACGCATGCTATTCGTCAAATCAAATTTTCATGTTACGATAAAAAATAATTATTTTTCTTTTACATTCTTTATAATAAAATTTCTAACCATACAAAAGCTTTAATAAATAAGCAAATAAATAAACAAATAAATAAATAAATAAATCAATTAATTAATCAATTAATGAACAGCTATTGATTGTTACGACTTGGCGTAATAGTGATAACATAAAATAGAAAATGTTTTATTAAAAATTTGCTCGCATTTTCAGAAAATTATTTGATAACGAAGAGCTATCGTTGGGAAAGTGTTTTTAATTAAGCTTAAATATCAATAAATCTGAATAATTAATATTGTTTAATAATCCATAAAAACTTTAACGTTGATAAAAAAATGAAATAAAATCGGCTCATTACTCTGTTAGTTATTTTAATTTTTCTAATCAAAATTTTCTCTTATTGGCCAATTTCTTTTTAGTTATTATTTAATATTCATAAAAAAATGTTACCATACATTGTCATATGATTTTTAAGAAAAAATTATAGTTATACTCAAGTGTTATATAAGTAAAGGTTTCGCGAGTATTCGCATGTGATTATGCACACATAGTTTTATTAATGTTATTTTCTTTAAGGAGAATTATAAAATGAAAACTCGTTGTTTTTCTGTACTGCCTTCTTATCTATATTTCTCTTCTCACAAGAGAATATTTGATGATATATTCTATAATATACGTCATTCAGTTTGAAAGTTACATATGTACCTTAAAACCTTATTATCGTAAATGCACTGCATTCATAAAATGTTTTTGTTTAATAATTTTCTTTAGATATATTAGCGTATTCTATATGCTTAAAATAATTATAATAACTATCATGAAACAAAAGTTAATTTCTTTAAAAATATTTATAAATTCTGTTGGTTATTATTTTATAATCTATATTTTACATGGACAATTTTTATCTAACATTTATTTAAATGAATATGAAATTACTCTTTCAAATAATTATTTAATCCTGGAGGGCGTTTGTTTTAGTTTATTTTTTTAAATTACCATCAATAAAAATATCAGTCTACTTGTTACGTACGTCAGTTGAAAATAAATGTTAATTTACACGTTATAAGGATAAATAAATATTCTATAGTTTCCTCATGAATTATTCATATTTTATGATACAATATCAACAAATATTTCAATTATCAAAATTCGATGGTAAATTGAAAACTGATTTTCTGTTTTATCCAAAATAATTCAGAATCACATTACGAACTAATAAGAAAATATAAAATTAATTTACACAACATTAATGTTATGGCATGAAATTGAATAGTAGTTAAATATTAGTATTTGATGTAATTAATTATTGAAATTCAAATAATTATAGAAAGAATTTAATTGAGTGAAGTAAAATAAGTTTGTAATCTGTATTAACAGTTAGAATAGATGCTTTTCATTTTCCATTTTCTTTTTTTTTTAAATAACTATGTCAATATGTAAATCCCACAACAAACGATGAATTTAAATATATCTTTCTAATGTTTGCATTTTATACAAAATTATATAATCTATTATATCGAATCTCTATTGGGCAGGAACAGCGACGCAATTTCATACTGCTAAAATGTTACATACATAAATCTGTAGCAACTTCATAATATCCTCTTTCTTTTAAATAAATAAATACTATATTATATACATACGTTGTTCATTACCTTATTTTTAAAATTCATATTAATAATAATCTCAATTATACAATATCCGAATTCATATATAATGAATAGGGCGTCGACTAGATTTAACTTGATTTCGAGAATTGCTTACACTTCCCCGTGAGTATTTTTTCTGTTTATTAAGGCAGATCATATAATTTTTCTTTAATTATTTGCTTCGTATATAGCACATAATATACTTTTTCACACGTACTCGTCGATTCAATTACAGCATATATATATATATATATATATTTTTTTTTTCTTCTTCTTTATGCATTCAATTTTATTGTTTTATTGTTTTTTTTTTAAATACTACTAAAGTGTAATGAGATCTTCGTTATTACGATCATTCTGAGTTGTCCATAAAAATGCTTATTTCACGGATCTGTAACAGATTTAAAGATGCTTTATATGTTTATGATGCTTGTTTAAGTATTTTTTAGTTTATACATGAAAATTATACGATCCTATAAACGTATAAACACAATACGTATATATAAATTTATACACTTAAAATATATAAATTTAGATTTTTTTATAGAATTACTTTTATTCTATCTGTATGTATTCTCGAATTTTGTAAAAAAAAAAAAAAAAAAAAATATATATATATATAAATATAACTACATTTAATTATTATATTTATTATGCGTTACTTTCATACGAAACACTATCGCAATCTGCAGAAGCTGGATATTTGCCATCAGTAAAAAAAAGTCCTGCACTTGGTTTTATTCTTAGAGAGACTTTTAAATCATCGATAAGTTCATGTTTATCTATCAAACGGGAATTGGAAAAGCCCGTAGCGACTAAATCATCCAATGCTTGTAAAATCATTATTTGTGGTCCTCGTTTTAATTTCTCTATTTTTGCAGAATGATACCAAGACCTTCAATTTACGATAAAAATTTTGTTCAATAAATAAAGCAACAACGATTATTTATAATTTTTTTTAATTTAATTGTAAGCCTTTCAAAATTTGAAGAATGCTGGCACTCGTTTAAAATGGTATATATATATAATAATAAAGATATATATATATATATATATATATATATATATAGATATATATCTCTTATATATATTTTCTTATATATATATATCTTATATATATATATATATATAATAATAATAAAGACATATATATATATATATATATATCTTTTTTTTTTAAATAGGTAGTTTTAAAAAATATTTGAATATATTATCTAAGATTTTGAAATATTTGAAATATAGAAATAAAATATTTTTCGCCAAACTTTTAAATTCTCTTGTATTTTCTTATGCGACGATATAATCAATCGTCGTATTTACCATAAACAACAAAGATTTTACGCGAGCTCGAATATGTTATAAATAACTTTGTGTATAATATGAAAATTTTTAAACAGGATGATCGGTTCATTAATGACAATTCGTATAATAGGCGACTTACCAAAAAAGCTTGTCGTCGAGCCTCTGCTTCGTCGCACATGTTAACACGAGCAAACAATCAACTAATTCTATATCTGCATGTGTATATAATACATGAGTGTAGTGCTGCATGGTATTGTATGTAGGCCTGAACGATGCGAGTAGGATACTTTTGCTTTAGAATCCTTGGATAACACCATAGGCCTCGAGGGTCGACATTATTAGGTAGAAGATCCAGAGCGAGAAGAGTAACAAGGAAGTGACGACTTTTGGGACGAATGGGCCGCCAAGTTCACCGCCGATCGCCGCCGATCGTCTGCACATTAGTACGACAATGACGACGCACGCCTCCGTACAGAAGAGAGTAACGGAGAAGGCCAAACTAAAGAGAAACAAGGAGACGTGCATTAGGAAATATTCATTTTGTCTCTTTCAAGTTATATTCGTTGTTATGCTTGCTCGTTCGAGCTGCTTATTTCATTGGCCTTTTAATCAATTGCATTTCTTCGTTGTATCGGTTGATTTTTCAAGGAAATCTCGGGCTACATTTTACAATTATTTACAGTATCGTGAAATCTTTTTCATCAAATATTCCATTATATTAAGTGTTCGATTTAAATTAAGTCTAAGTAAGGAGTAAATAGTGCGGATAGTATAATACCGTATATATTGGTAAAGTTAAGGATAATGTCGATCGATTTATTCTTTATTTTCTGATTAAGTTCATTGTTTTTAGAAAAAAGTTTCAATCTTGTCGCGAACATAATTGTTTTATTACATTCCATTATATAAAATTTACCTCGTATTATTTCTATATTATAAAATTATTATTCCATAAAATATTTAATTAAACCCTAATGGTCTTAAATGATAATTTTTTTCTTCCCCTACAAGTACTTAATATTAAGGCGTTAAAACTATTATTATTATTGTTTCTTTTGATAATTTCAAAATTTAATTATCTTTACAAATTATTAGCGAAATATTTAATATAAATAATATCTGATAATTACTAATTTGAGAGGTACGATTACTTGAATATTTTAATTATGAAAATAATTGTAACTAAGACATTGTATATAATGTTTTAATTTTTTTTTGTTCAAACTAAATTCATAAGTGAATCACTTAACTCGTTAACAATATTTTTCTAATGGTATATTATTATAATTTTGTTGAGTTGAGTCTTCAGAAATTTCCGAAATAAATAATCATTTAAGTATGTCGAGTCGAAAATATATTGAACGAAATGAACTGTATTCAATTTATAAAAATATAACTCTTTTGATATAAAATTTCAAATGTTATCACAATATTACATAATCACATAGATATATACATATCATTCTATATGAATCCATAAATTATATATTAATATAATTTTTAATAATATATTTGCATTATATGGTATGTATGGTATTATTATCTTATAAGTGAATATTGATTGAAACTGTTACAATACATTTATTTCTGTCAAATACAGGAAACTTATAATACTTAAATATATATATTTATTTATTTATTAAGAAAATATTAAATACTCTACTACAAAATATATTTTATTTAAAAATAATAATTTAATAAATATTATTCTCCATATAAATTCAGTATATTGAATATAGAAATAATATAAAGTGGTACATGATTATACAATTATGTTTTTATAAAATAATAGCATTACTCAAGCAATCAAGATGTATGAAGGAAAAAGAATTGTCTTTTAAATAACTTTTCTAAAATTCATCACAAAGTTATTATACTGTCTCTCTCTCTCTCTCTCTCTCTCTCTCTCTCTCTCTT
This sequence comes from Ceratosolen solmsi marchali, assembly GCF_000503995.2. Taxonomy (NCBI): domain Eukaryota; kingdom Metazoa; phylum Arthropoda; class Insecta; order Hymenoptera; family Agaonidae; genus Ceratosolen; species Ceratosolen solmsi. The sequence goes on from NW_011948420.1 coordinate 9,574,328, forward strand.
TATATATATATATATATATATATATATATATATATATATATATATATATTTATATATATATTTATCATCCCAATAAGAGCCTCATTACCTCAAATCTACTGTTTTTACATTTGATTATTCATATGTTCTCCCACATACATTTTTTGTTATATAATTTACTAATATTAATACTTTCATTAGTTTATTGCGTTACTGTGAACGTCATTTGGCTGTTGTCACGTTTCCAAATAGCAAAGATAACTTCTCTGTATGTGTATATTCTTTCACGAATGATTGAAATTTTACATATTTTAAAGATAACGTCATATTAGAATTATAATTTTTTTTATATTTTAAGAGCAGTCGTAGTCAGGAATAAATAGTTAGGTAGTAAAATAAAATGGAGGTTGTGCTGTAAAGACAAAAGTTTATCTTAACTTTGAACAAAGATACTAGAATGCTCGACTTTTCTGTGGAATTGGTAAAGTTGTTGGCGACTGGAACATACTTGATTTATAAAGCACGACTACGATTAAACGATTTCATGTATATTTTAGCATAGCCAATGCGAGAAGATTGACACAAACTGATACTTTTAATATGGTTACCTTTAACATTTCTTGATTTGAAATTTAATGATTAAGGACGAAATCTACAGTTGATTGGTTGTATTTTACAAATTTTTGTTCAAATAAGTAACTATTATTTATGATACAATACCGTTATTTCTTTCTCGAATATTTTTCTGCGGGAAACTATAAGATATCACGTAGGATTTTAATCTCTAGAGTAGTTACCATTTAAAAGAGAAATATAAGAAAAAGTAGGTGATTATAATGCATCGTTACCTATGCTTATCAAATGAAAGTTACAAGCTTCCGCTCTCGTTTTCACCAAGTTTTGCAATTATCACTAGTTATATGTACTTTTAATAATCATTCTTTTGCTAAATCCAGTTTAGCTGAAATATTCTAATTAATTAAGATATTATATAATTTACTGGAAAAGTATAAAAAGTCGAATAATAATGTACTTGGTTATATCTTAATGCACATTCATCTATATATGTTAATAATAATTGTGAGATTTAAAAAATTACAAGATGAATTTTAAAATTTCTTCCCAATTATTTGAAATAATATCACAAGTTTATTATATAATTGTCTTAACAAGAATCTTTTTAAAAATGTGCTTAAATTCTATTAGAAAATGATCTTTTCATTTAATAATTTTACAAAATCAGTCAACTTTTCACATTATATGCAAATCACTTTATTTGCAAGAAGATTGATAATAAATATTTATGTAATTAATTATATTTTTCTATATTAATATCATATACCTAATAATTTTACATTACTTCATTTGTATTTAGAAGCAATTTAAGCCGACAAATTTTAGTTAAAATCAGAAAATTCGTAAAGATATGTTTTATTTAATATTAAAATATAATTATATAGTTTTTTATATTATGTTTTTATATTGTATTATTTATATTGACATAATCTCATATATTTATTTAACAATACGTAATATCGTTGAATAAAAATAAACTATATTTTTATATGGTTTGTGAGAAATTCTAAGTAAAATTACTACAAATAAATTTTCAAAATTATAACATATTATTAAAATCTAAGATTTTGAGAATCTCGTTAATTGGTGAAAAATTTCGAATTTCAAACCTATTTGGCATAGGTAAACATTCTTCATATTTCTATTCTATCAATAAAAAATCACTGCATTATAATATAATAAGTGACTCATTAATTTATAATTAATTATTTTCAAACATTGAATTTTCTAAAATTAATATAAAAAATAAAAAAAATTTCTACAATATAACGTGATTTTTTAATTAATAATTTTCTTACTTTTTTAGGTAATATTTATTTATTATTATATTCATTCTTTTTCTTTTATTATATTAATTTTTAAATTGTAATATAGTCTACAATAATTATGGTAATATATATTTAATAAAGAAAAATAGTCGACCAATAAGTGTAAAATTGTTGATTAAACGATGATACGAAATGGATGTGAATTCCAAAATATAAATGATATAGTCTAATATTATTATAATATTAATATTGCTGGATTGTGAGAATTTTGCATTAAATGAATGTCGATATATATGAAATTTTCTTTAAGAAGATGGAGCATTTTCATAGCTGATTAAGTACGGCATATAGAAACATTGTATGTATAAATATATTTTTCGTTGCTGCATTATTATTAAAAAGAAATTTTGTACTTGAATTTTGAATTGATGTATTAATTTTTTTATTTCTTTTAACACATAATTAAAGACAATTGGATTGTTTTTCTTAATAAAATATCGCTGAATTCTATGAGAATTCTGTCTATAATATTCTATCTATCTATAAAAATCTATAAAAATGTCCCAATGGATGAATATTATTTAAAGAAAGAAAAAATTTGCCTCGAGTAATATAACAATTTAACAACGTAATTTTTGTATTTCGTACATTTTTTTTAACCCCAAAGGCACGTTATGTAAAATTACTAGGAGTTTAGATCAACCGATAAAAAGTTGTACAACTAAAGTGGTGCATAAAATATGTCTTATTCCTTTATACGCTAGTGAGCTTACAATACCGAGTAGAAAGCAGTCATATATGCATTTACGCACACAGTGTTAAAGTACTCCAGGCGCTTTATTCGCTTTCTCGACTTATCGAAGTAGATGGCGATGCGAAAGAGGCGATCATCGGCTTAGAATATTGAAAAGTATTAAGCCCAACGAGATCTCGACGAGATAAGTTAAAGTCAATATCCTTTGAGGTGATAAGCACATTCCGAAGAGCTTTTTTCTGAAAGTGCTTTTTTAGGACAATCGACAAGCGCGCGTGTAGACGCACTAGAAGAACTCTTGCTGCTTACGTTGAGTCATTGTGCACGTTTTCTGCATAATCTAAACTTTCTCAAAGTTTCATCGATCTCCACGTTAACGGCATGTAAGAAAATTAGGGCAATATTTCGATTTTTAGCACATATTAAGGAGTTTCTTGTAGTTTGCTTACATAATACAATTATATTTGAAAACGTTTGAGAAAGTTCTAGTATTACATTAATGAATGCTTGACATTGAATGTTATCATGACAATTAACTAAATATTGATATTCCGTATCTTATTTGCTTTTTCAAGATATTATATTTCAAAATTATTAGGATACCAAGCTAAATTAACAATTTTAAGAATATGTTATTTATGTATGTTAATTATGTATGCTAAGTTCGTATTTACGTTTATTCTTAAATTGATTATTGCTCGGTAGTTTCTATTATCGAATATTAAGAAAAGTTTTATTTAATTCTTGGATCATTTTAGTGAATCATTTTGTAACTGCACATGTCTCTGCAAAAAATATAGTTGAACTTAATTGCTTCAATTTTTCAATGTTAATGTATATTATGAAGAATTTTCGTAAAACTTAAATTATTATATGATATTATAATTATAAAAGTTCTTCAATTATTTGATTATCAAAAATTAAAGGTTATCTAAAAAATATTTTTATTTATGTTATTGTTTATTCGTAATATTCCTATTTAACTTTGAGAATATTTAAAGATAATATAAAAAATATATAAAAAATTACAACTGATTAAAATCTAAATAGAATTTCTATCTTAATTTTCACTAATGTCATATTTGACATAATATGTAAAATATTTCTATTTGTTATTTATTGACAGTTTTTATTTTTAACACATCATCCATTTATTTTAAAATATTTTAAATGTGCACTATTGAATGATTTCTTGTAAATTCGTAGACATTTTTTTGTGTAGTAACGAGTAAATTTATTAATATTTATCATTATTAAAATGAACTATTTTATATTATTATAAATCAATGAATAACAGTTAAGAATATATATATATATATATTTCATTATTTATATATTCGAATATACAAAATTTTTTTTAAGATAAATTACCACAATTTATACGTTAAATATGTATAAATTATTAAATTTTCTTAATTTTGGTTATACTATATTTAAAAATTTTATCAGCATTTATAAGAAATACCGCAGAGTAAAATTGTTTCCTTATATATATATATATATATATATATATATATATAT
>NW_011948420.1:9578698-9590683 GCF_000503995.2 Ceratosolen solmsi marchali
CTGCTCCTATCTCTCCCTCTTTCTCATTCTCTCTCTCTCTCTCTCTCTCTCTCTCTCTCTCTCTCTCTCGTTATCTATCTACAAATAATTATTCTAATTATAATTTTTCAGGTTACTATCAGGACTTTTAAATATACCGCAATTAAAAATATTTGTGTTTAAAATAGATTTTGAATATATTCATGCAATCAAATATATTGAAAATATCGTTTTAATTATTATTTCTGTAGAGTATGAGTCAGTTAAATTTATTTCTTTTTATATCTATTGAAAATATACTTTTGTATTTATATAATTAAAAACTTCAATTATTGAAATAATGAATATTAAGTTATGAGAGATACTTTCCAATGTAATACCAAATGGTTGGAAATTGATTATTTCGTGTTTGTACACATATTTTCAAATATTTTATTTCTATAATATTTTATCGAATTCATATCTGATGAATTTTAATATAATAAAGTATATTTCCCTTTATAGAAAGATTAGGTTATTATTTATCAACAAATTTTAAATATTTATTTATAGCCAAAAAAATTATTTTATTTACTTATTGAGTAGATCACTGTTATTTATATTTATTTATATTTATATTTTTTTGTTATTTTTATATTTTTATGTTATGTTTAATACCATAATAATGGTCATTGTTAATATAACATAATTCTGTTTTCTTCATATTTTCATTGTGATTTTATAAACAAGACAAATAAATTTAATAACAATCGATCAATTACAATATCTATGTTTAAGGATAAAAATATGATAATAATCGTTTTACAGCTTTGCTTATTTTATGTTTTACCATTTAAATTGAAAAGTATCGTGTTTAGGTGTTTGGGAATTTTGAAATAATTTTCAACTTATGTACAATACCGTTCTTACCTATGCAAAAGCAGGAAATTAAGAAATTAAACGATTCTCATACTCTCGTTACTTTTATGGTTGGAAATTTCCCCGTTATTTTCAATTTCCGTAAGTCAACATTCGAGTAGGAAATTCCTTTTAGAATATCAATTTTTCAATTAAATTTACGGAAATGAAACTGAATTGATTTAAATTTTTAATTCAAATGATTTTAATTACTATTTAATTTACTTACTGTATTATTTAATTTTATAATATAAGGCATTAATATGTAAATTCAATTTTTATTACTAAACGTAATCCAATTATAAATTAATGTATTTATTTATGTGTAATATAACTTACTATTGCTATATTCGAGATATTTGAAATTCTTTTATTTTGTACTTAAAGGGAAGTATATGGTATATATCATGTGCAGAAGATTTTAAATTGTTTATAATGGTTAGTTTCATTATATAATATTTCATTTAATATTATGAAATTTGTAAGTGATATTTCAGTACTAAAACTAAATAAAACATGAAAGTATCTTTATAAACATCGAGATCAGAATATTAAATTATTTTTACGAAAAATGTAGGATCATTATATTATCTTGGACGGATAAAGTGCATAATAAAATAAAAAGTTCGTTAAATAAAGAATTTATTCAAATTTTGAAACCTGGAGACTAATAAAATGACGGTAAGTGTAGCTGAAAATGAGTATAAATGATATTTTAAGTTTTATTAGCATAATTAAAAAAATTTTTCCCCTGTATTTATTACGGTAATTAAATATTTAATGGAACTTTAAGACCAAAGCAAAAATATTTTATATATCAATTCAGAATATTTATTTTTGCAATTCTCACATTATTTAATGTGCTTGGATATTAATCGAATTATCAAAAGTCATACTAAGTAATAAGTAATATAAAGTTTATCTTTAAAGTTATTCAGTCGAATTGATATATGTTATTATTGTATAAAAGATTGCTCTGATTAATGCACGAGATCTAATAGAATATCGAGTAATATCTATCTGCTATCGAGAAATATTTCCAAACAATCTATTTAATTTCTAAAATAACGAAAATATCTAACTATTGATATAACTGCACTACCCTACCATTTTATTACGTATATATTTTATTATACAGAGCAATCGTAACATTTATTGCTATTATTCATGCTGGACAATTTGGTATTGTGTGTCCCCTTGTGGTGACTGACAGAGCTGGAGATTGTAGTTGTGTTTGCTTTGGAACTCGAGTTTATTCTTTTCTTAGAGCTCTTTCGTAGAGCCGATGTACCTATCTTTTTCCCATTCCACGGGAAAATCTAAGGTAAATCAATGGCGATATATTGCTCTCTTCCTTCCTCAATCTACCACTCAATCTGTCTCATTCTATCGATCTTATTGTCGATCCTTATCTCCTGTCCCATCTAAATTCCACGGTGTTGAAATCGATGCAATGAAGATGCTATGCTGGTCATGTTGCAGATGAAATTGATTTAAATTTGCTGAATCTACGTATTAAGGCACTTAATATTCCTTTACTTCTATTCTGTATAAATTAAGCGTTATATGTTGCACGATACTTACGGTATAATTATTATTTAATAAAAAATAGCTCAATACTCGATTTACGTATTTGTTATGTTAATGACAAAATATTTCACTTTTACAGCTTTCAAAAGTTTGTTAATTATGCATGAGTGAAAGACATAATCGTTAGCTCATACGGTAGTATTCATTGTACATTATTGCATTAGTTATTTAAATGCACGCGTCAATAGATATCTCTTATCGTGTTAACATTGCAAGAATTGTCTAGAAACGAAACTATGCGTACATAATTTATTTATACAGTTTATTTATAAGGAACTAACTTAATTTAAAATAACTTGAATATATTTGCTAATTTATGCAGTCATTTTCATTCTCTTCCTTTGGCTTTTCCTCTCTCTCTCTCTCTCTCTCTCTCTCTCTTGTTTTATAAGATAGGTCATAATGATCTTTTTCAAGTTAAGTATGAACAGTCCTTTCTTTCTATTATGGCCGTCTTTTTCGATTTTCTACACCATGTACGATGAAATATCGTTAGTCAATACTTTTACTTTGTCCTTCATCAACTCTTCAATATCCAACTCTCGGACTTGATTTCAACTAGAGTACAATTCTTTTTAGTATTTTATTTTGTACAAAATTAATATTAAATTATTTGCTTGTAATATTTTTTTTTTTTTTTTTATGGTTATATGCTTTAAGAAAATTTTTTTTTATTAATAAATGACAATAAAAATGATTAATTTTTATTAAAATGGAATAATTCATTGTTATTATACGCAACTAAAGCAAGTAATAAAGTACGCTCGATTCTCCATTGTTATTAAAATATAGTCGTTATAAATTTAATATTTAAAAATTTGACTATTATATAGAGAAAAAAAAATCGTCATTATGCATTATGTATATTTGTATTGTATAAGTCGGTTTACGTAAGTATATAAGTGGGTTTAAATTATCCTTATAATCACTTATATTTTTTCTCGTATTGTACACTTTGTTTCATAACTGGGTTGTTCAATTCCGGTGTTGGATGTATAATTAGTAATTGCTAGTTCATTTATTGCAACTATAGGCTACTCCATTAACTTGTCTCTAGTATAAATAAATAAAAAGAGATAAATAGAAGAAAGTAATATTATAAATTATCATTTAATATTTTTCACTTGAATGAAATATTTTTATAAAAATTTAAATTAAAAAATGTCAACTTATATTATATTAAATAACTTATAATTAACAATGCCATATATCTCTTTATTGAGAAAAGTCGCGTGCGCATTAAAGTAGTTTTTTGTTATTTGCGTAGTACATTAATTGTTTAGTAAATTCAAATTAAGGAAGAATACATGAAGGATGATATTATTACACAATTATTATTAAATCATAATTTCATGTCCCTGAGAATAAAATTTTATTATTAATTACATCAGAATACTTAATAATATAATTACATTTTTTCAGGCTAGTTAAGTGTTCAAATGAACGCAATAGAAAAAAACAACGATAAATAAATAAATAAATAATTATATATGCGTGTTCGATATATATATATATATAATCGGAACAAAATTTACCTAATTTTAAGCAAAAATTCATTCTATCTACACGTACTGCTGCAAATAGATTTATAATATTTTGATTTAAACTATATCATATAACATTAGACATATAAAGATCTCTGTTAAAAACTTTTTTTTTTTTTTTTTTTTTTTTCGTAACTTTCTCAGTTTCATAAAAATAACAATTTTAGCAATTAATACGCATATGCAGATATCTTATACTTAAAACTATTATTGAGATGGAACGGATGTATAATCTTGAATTCGTCACCTAATTATAGATTCAGGGAAACGCGATGAAAATAAGTTTTGGACACTTTACAGTCTGCCAACTGTCATATTCGGTATATCGGGAAAAGTAGCGCTATCGAGAGTAGTCCACTTCTGTAATTGTTGCCATTTAATTATAAATTGTCGGCAATGCTATAATGAAACGGAAGCCATCACCACTATTACAAGTTTTATTTTATCAAACAAACAGGATGAGAAGAAAAATCAATCCTTGATATTGAACAAAGTCACGAGTTGTTCATGATGACGACGTCGTTCGGGAAACAGCGTTGATAACGACAATAAAATTCGCATATGCGCACTTAATTCTTGCTCCTTAATCTTTTTTGTTTTTACTCTTTAACAATATTTACAAATAATGAATATGACATATATGATATATATATATATATAATCAAGAAATGAAAGTTAACTTACTTATGACCATTCATTACTTTTATATATCGTGTAGTAGATTTTTTAAAACATTAATCTTAATATTAATAATCCCTATACAATAGTACTAATGCATTCAATATAATCATATTAATTTCCATAAATCCATAATAATACTAAATGTAGCTTATCAAATATGAAATTTACAAAAATATACATTTAATGCTTTCCATGTTTATTGTTTTATTAGATAATATTGAAAAGTTTTTTTAAATTAAAATATTTTTAAATGAAGGATATTTAAGATAGAAAAAGTTCAAATAGTAATAAGTAAAGATATTAGTTACGAATATATACTGCCACAATTGAAAACACACGCTCATAATTTCTCTTGCTAGTAATCGGGTCTAGTGAAGTCCTCCCCTCCCCCCCCCCCCACTTCCCTTTATCGCACAAGTCTTTTATGTTATAATGTCATAATAACAATCTGTGAGTAATAATTAATTAAAAAATAATATTTAAAATTATTCAATATATAAACGATTCAATTAGGAATAAGAAGATAAAACAACTTTTTATTTAAGTGAAATTTCTTTAATGACTTTCTTCCACAATATTGAAAAATTGGCAAAATATGGAATATTCATTATATGATAAATAAATAAATAAATCGTTCTTGACATATAGGGAATGATTAATTTTTATTTATTATAAATTTTATTCATATTTTCACTTATATAGATGAATTAGAGAAAGCTTTGCATGCAAAAGAGAGCTAATAAAACATTTTTTTATTATTTAAAGTTAGAACGTCAATTCTAAGCATTTGTATATATATCATACTGTGTCCGATTAAATATTATTGATATCTATGCATCTGCTACACATGCCGTGGAAATTACAAACATTAAATTGCATAGATTATAAAAGCACTTATGATTTAACCTATTCTTTTCTCTACCCCCCCCCCCCTCTTTATGATTTTAGGGAGTATATTATTAGCAAATTCTCTATAATAGAAAATAGATAATTTTTATATTATCAGTATATATATATATATATATATATTAGTCATGTATATTGTATCAGAGTAATATAATATTAAGGAAAACTTTTTTAAAATGAAAAATTGATTTAAATTGGTTATTTCATATTTTTTCATAATTAAGTATTTTGAAAAGAAAAAAGATTAATAATTTTTCAATGTATTTGAAATCGATAGCTTTATACATTCATTAGGATTTATTTAAATGCCCGAAACTTTATAGAAAGAGACAATTAATTTTACAACGTTCGGATGTAAATACTTGTTTTGGACTATCCGTATCCTTTCCATTGTCCGTGATCTGTATCAAGGATTTTCGGCGTCTGGATGTTCCGGGAACTGCTTTATTGCTTCACCAGCCGCCACATCAATTGCTTAGGATATATCGTATGCGCTTGTAATGGATATTTTCAATTTTTCTCTGACGTATATAAATGTTAAAACTTTAGAAATTGTTTCCGCACACCACCAGGGTTTCACTTTTTAATTTTATTCGAATTAAATAAAGTTAAAATCTTGCCTACGAATTGAAAAAATCATGAACTTATTACCTATTAATTACTATTTTCACTTTTTGAAAATATATTTTATCGCTATTTTTTTATATTGTAGTTATACAAAAATATTTTTAATAAAAGAATAGTGTACGAGGAAGTATTTACGTATTTGATATTTAGTAATAATAATATCAATGCTTATATTATTGCAATTTATAGATTATCGTACAATACTTTAGTTATAATTAAAATACAATTAAAACTATTTAATTGTTATATAATAGTTATATAAAAGATACAAATAAAAATTCATTATATAAAAGTCAATAATAAACAAGTACAATATTATCGCATTTAACAAAAAGATAGAGTAAAGTGTACAATTCAAAATTAAAAACTTAAATGTATAAAAATCTTTTATATTGTAGTTTTTCTTTCGCTCTAATGTATTTACAAGCTACGTTTTTTTTTTTTTTTTTTTTTTTTGTATAAATCTCTTTCAAATCATACATCTTTTGCAAGAGTTTCCATTGATATTTTATAAATTATGCTTTAGTCACAAATACGAGGATTTTCCAAATGCATATTTTTCATTGTTTCTTAATTTAATCTCTATATTTTCATTATAGCTAATAGTTATTATTTTATAAAAAAAAAAATGATAAAACCTCCTTCCTAGTGCATAAAAGTTCATTAAAAGTTAAAAAGAAATGCACTGTGCTTAATTCAAACTAAGCAAAACCTAATGAGAACGAGAATGGATTTAAAAATACTAACAAATAATGATTAATCAAAGCTATTTTTCATGTAAAAAGTTGTCCAAATAAATTCGGGAAACGAGTCGGAGGCCGTCGAATAACATGCCCCTTATAAATTCGAACGTGTAACCCAATTTCGGTTATACTAGTTTCCCAGCAACCTCTTCCATAACCAATACACTTTTTATTTTCTCCAATAGGAAATATAAGCTTCGCTGCATTTTTAACTGCACAAATTAAAATGATTATTTATTTAAACTGACATTTTCTTCCATGTCCAAATAAAAATAACACTTTTCATCGCACTCATTATGGCCGATAAATATGTACAAATGCAGCAAGATAATTATTTTAAAGATTCAGTAAATATAGTAAAAATAAGATCAATAACAAGATTAATAATAATCAGATAGAATAGCAAAATTTATATTTGTTGAGTCTATGAAATTAATTTTTTATTATAACTATTTTAAATATCAACAGTTTGCCACATAAAGTATTTCGGAAAGAATTGAAGGATAATAAACAGTTTATATTGTAGGACGATATTATTTACAAGTTATTTAAAAAATAAAATTTAAAAAAAAAAGATGAAAATACGTTATAGCAATGGTCGATATATTACTTTTATTATAATATGACTGAAGTGTAATATGGATTTAATATTAGGAAAAAATCAATCTTAAGGTTTCATAAAAAATTTAAACATTTAAACATATAAACAATTTAAAGGTTTATAAAATATAGTGTAATATGATTTATGGTAAATAATATTTTTTCAGCGCACTCGAATAGTTTTTAATTAAATTAAATTAAAAAATTTATGTATATATTAGAAATATTGTTGACAGTATAGATAAATGTTTTAATTTCGTGAAAATTTGTTATTTTAAGAATTAATTTCTTAAATCTAAAGTTCTAAAGATTAAAAAAATTAATTTATATATATATATATATATATATATATATATATATATTAATTTTTTTAATCTCTCTTCGGTATTGTACCATTTCTATAAAATTAGAAATTTTATTGGTTATTTTGATTACGAGTAAAGTAAAATTTTTATTATAAACTATTTATATTATTCGAGCCTATACATATAGTAGTTGAATAATATTAAAAATTGTTCATTGTATTAAATACAAAGAATAAACTTTAAGAACAGCTTTATTAATCCATTTGGTTTTAGTGGGTGAGTTATTATCATAAAAATATCATGCTAATTTATTGAATATATTAGAGAACTTTAAGAACTACTAGGAAGGGTATGGTTTTAGAAAAATAAATTGTGTAGTAGAAATTGAATAGATTGGAGTTGGGAATGAGCCAAGTTGTGGTTGATTATGCCATTATGCTTTGGGATTGATATTTCTAAATGGCTTAGAATTTTGAAATAGTTTGTATGAATTTTATTAATACAATAATGATAAATCGATAATTTCTTAATACAATTTTATATTATTTGTATTTGTTGCTTTGTATTTTTATGAATTATGCAATTGGAATGGATTTCAAATTTAACGTAAATTAATAATAAAAGGGTGTACGTGTGATGAATAAACATATATTTAATATCAATTCAAGGCTTTTAGATTTGTAATATTAAAACGAGAATAAAAATTTTGTTTCTAAACATAAAATTTTTTTTATATAAGTTGTACTTTGTTATTTGTTAAAGGTACTTAACTTTTTTTTTCTAATATACATCGTAGTTTGTCATATATTTTTTTTTTATCTTGTTTTGTTATCACGAAGGATTATGAATTCTTTTTCCGGTATTTGCTTAGCAAAAATCACCCGGCTTGACCTACTTACAATGTAAATGTTCACATTAACGTTTAGCTGATTACAGAGATTAATTAATTCAAGTAAGATATATATGATTTTATATGGAAAACAGAAAGAAAAATGTTTTAGTCCAAATTTCAAAGTGAAGCGGCTGTAACGACAATGTGTTAGATCACATTTAAGGGTTATTAATTTAATTCTTTTAGTAAATTTGTTAATGTACATTGTTAATATTATGTATGGTAATATTACCGTCTTTGTAAAGTGAATATATATATATATATATATATAATATCATTGGAATTGTCATCTTATTTGTGAATTAGTAAGTATTTAGTTATTATTTTAGATTATAGTTGTTTAATAATTGTAAGATTTGGAACTAGTGATTACAAACTTAAGTAATTGTAAATTCAAAATAATTTTAGTTCAAGACTGTAAATGCATTGTAACAAATATGAAAATAGTGCATTGGGAATAAATAAGATTATCTTGAAATATATTGCATGAAATATTTGAAAATTAACGAGTGGAGAGATTAAGAAGATAATAAAATAATAATTTTTATAAAAATTTTAATAATATTTTTTAATACCAAATAAAGTGATATCCTTAAAGAAGAAATTATATTTATTACAAATATTATTCTTTAAACGAATTGTACATTGTTTTAATGCGTGATTCTTAACTTTTTTCATATAGAGTGTTATTATCTGCATAATACCATTATTGAAACTTATTCGAATTTTTAAAAAGATATTAATAGAAAAATGATATAAAAATTTTGAAAATGTAAATTGCTGTATTTTGCTGATTTTGCTCATGAATTTTGAATGGCGTTTGATATTTTTAAATTTTATATTCATCTAATTACATTTAAATCAGCACGTGATAAAAAAAAATTACATTAAATATTTTTATCATTATGAAGTGTTGCTCGTGTATATTTTTTTTTATCTTTTTAGCTATAATAAATAAGTGAAAGAGAATTGAAAAAAAAGGTGATTTTCTTGCTATCAGACTCAGTAGAACTATGTATCTTTTCAAATTTTTAACACAACCATATATTCGATACATTAGGTTGATGTAAGGATAAATTAAAAAAAAAAAAAGTAAAAAAAAAAAATTTAATCTAAAAGTTTATAGTAAAAATAAATCCTCACTTTTTTTTTTACTGCATTTACTAGATTAGATAAATGAAAGATGTAATTATTCAGGCAGTATTGTATATGTGTCGGTATTCTAAATATAAAAATGTAATTCATATTTTCAGATGTTTGGAATATAATTGTATTTTAATTAAATATCATAATTTATTAAACGTATTATCGCGGCGTAATTGAAAGGGAATTTATAATTAATAATAATATCATTAGTTTTATTAAATATATAGTATTGTAAGGATGCAATAAGAGTTCTGGCTTTTTGTCACAGTAATTAAATTTAAGTACCAAATCGATGAAATTTATGATAATACCGAGTTGTGGCATTGTTGAGTTATAAAACGAGAAACTTCTTTGTGGTCGTTCTTCGACCAATGAAAAAAAAAAAAAAAAAAAAAAAAAAAAATTTAGTTATATGGCACATAAGGGGTACTCGCGATTTTAAGTCGCCGTGAGACCGGACGCTACTTTATCATACTCACTACTTTCATCGTCTTTTAGAACACCAGATTATACTATCTGGCTCACCCAATATACTTATCCCCCCATTCATCATGTTGCACCTTTTATGTGTATAATTATAATCTAATAAGCAAAAATTGATATCCACGTAGAGGAAATTGTTTATGAAAATATTAAGTTTGCTATAAATACGAAGAATAATTTATTTTAATTTAGTGAAAAATTATTATTTATAAGCTCTAAATTAATGCATTACTTATTTGAGTAATGATGCTCGCGATAATATTGTATTTAAATTTTATTTTTCTTTATATGTATTTATTTCAAAATCCATTGCAGAGATTCATTAAAAAGAAAATTAATGATGTTTAAGTTAAAGTTAAACTTTCATTCTCATGTGACCGAGATATGCAATACTACACTCTATAGATCTACTATGAAATCTGTAATCATTGTCAAAGATTTGTTTTTATCAAGCAACTCGCTCTACCGCCCCTCTTTCCAAATTTTTTTTTTTTTTTTTTTTTTTTTTTTTTATTTCTACGAAACGTATAATGAGAAAAGCCTAGCTTGTGCTGGAATCTTGGAATTTTCGTTTGAATACTCGAGAACACTTCCTCGTAAACAAGATCGGATATTGAGGTCGAAGCTAGCTTTGTGGAAAACTTATGACCATACACACATGCATCTCTATCTATTCATTTTGTATTCAGGTTGTGCGGAAATGTGAAAATAGGTCTTTTCTTTTCTTTTCTTTGCTCCCATTGGTATTCTTAGCCGTGATTTTTCGGTATTATTACAGAAGAAATATTAACATTTATGAAAGGCTTATTCTTATGGTATCCAGGTTTCTTCGATAGAAAACTGATTTTACTTGGCGCATTATTTATTTCTTTATAACAGGACGATGTGATTTTTAAATTTTTATGAAACTTTCCGCTCCTTTTGAATTTCTCGTTAGCATTCTCCTATCATTCGTATTTCATTCTCTACTCATTCGTATAATTATATTTGATTTCGAAGTCGAATTGAGCGAACAATTTTTCAGATTTGAATGCCTCATAAAAAAAAAAAGACAATATTATGCAAGTCAATAATTATAATAATATGTTTTACCCTTTGTAAATACATGACGCATTACTTTACAATGGATTGGCGATATCTTACGGCGATATCAATTACTTAGATAATTCATAAGAAAATGAATGAATCTAATTTGAATATGGAGAACTATAGACGAATAAGTATTGTAGATTAATAGATAATTGTGGAATTATTTATTATTTATCAATTTCTTTAGTCTAAAGTTCTTGTTTAAAACGTCGGTATATCAAATTTATTTATTATTCGAGTCGTATAATTGATTTCTTTTGTTAATCCCTAAATTATACATTGCTATATGACAGCTATTAATATCATTTGTATTTTGTTAGGTAATTATTTTGGCATTTATTAGAAGCATTATATCCTTCTTAACGTTTCATTTTCAAAATTCAAATTTTTCATTACCGTCTTGCTTTATAGGGATCACGTGTTTATTTTATTTAAATTTTGGCTCTTACTTTTGACGAAGTCTTTAAATTAAAAAAAAAAAAAAAAAAAAAAAAAAAAAAAAA